>NC_053027.1:1373344-1436196 GCF_003073215.2 Triticum urartu
CCAATATGCCTAGATTGATGTAAATTGTTGCCTAGATTGATATAAGTTGTTACATTCACAGGCTATCTTCATGCAAACAGAGTTAGGCATTAACTGATGCAAGCTGGCTCTTCCAGATGGCATCTACTCTGTTTTCAGTGGTGGAAAAAATATATCTTCACAACTATATTGAGCCTTGAGCGTGTTCTGTAGACTGTAGTCCTTTCTTCAAAATTTTTTAAAGCTGGATGTGATACTGGATGGTCTGAATTATCGGCTGTCTAGGTTTTTTCTGCCCTGAGAATAGATCACAAACTGTACCTGCATATTTAATAATTTTTGTGCACATTATGTTTTGCTTCCATGGTTTGTATGCTTTTGAACTATTCCTGTCTTCATTTAGGCATGGATGTGGTTCGCAACTCAGTACTTTATTTCGTTGTCCACAATATTGGCTGATAAATCAGTTAAGTGCCTGATTAATGCCTACTTGGTGGGTCACTGAGTATCTGATTAACTGATTTATTGGCCGATTAACTGCCGTTCACCTATTAATCCCCTACTCACCAGCCGATCAACAGCTAACGATTTCCTTAATATTGTCTTATTTTGCTATCTGTTAGCATACACGATGACAACGAAATTATGTCTTAATTTTTGTTCTCTATGAAATCCAGCCTATTCATATATGGTAGTTGATTGATTGATTTGCTGTATTGCTCAAGAGCTTTAGATAATGGACCATTTATTCATAGTTAATCATGTATTTGAGCTATTAAGAATTTATTTAGGATCTTACTTCAAGACATTTCGTGTCACAGGCCACTGTGGTTGTCTTGAAAGATTGTCCTCCCGCTGTATTAGCAATCTCTTAAATATGCGGGATTTTTCAAATCTGCGGGCATGCTGCAGGAACTCCTCATGAGAAGTAAGCACCCCTTTGGCTAGGTACTGGTTCTCTTATGCATTGAAGTTTATGCCCTTATTTTGTCAGACTTTGGTATATAATCGGGAGCACTTGGTGCCGTGCGAGAGAAACTCCTAGTAGTCCAATTCTATCTGGAGAGATTTTCATTTCTTAATGCCTCAGATCACTGTTAAGAACAATTGAAAGACATGGTTCGAAGCAATGATCACATGACAAGATTGCACCATCAATGTAGTTTACAAATTTTGCCATTGCTCTTGTATGCTCCCACACGCCGTAGCATGACATAACAGGGGACCCCTAAATTCATTAACCTTTCCTCTCCAATATATGGACGTAGTACATTCTTCATGAGATAATTAAAAGACTGGTGCTGTTGTATGCAATGCGAAGACCAGGCAGATGATCCCAATACGAAAGCCAAAGCTCTGCTATTCGGTCATTGCATCCAGACAAAATCAACAAGGCTCTCTGGTCTTTGCTCCAACATCCAACAGTTGGACCAGAGTATTATTAACTATCTGCCAGTGTTTGCCAACCTTTATAGCTTTGTTGAGTACTGCTGTCATTTTCGGTCTCTAGTAATGTAATGTAATAATTACATTACTAAAAAAATCCACTTAGCTGTAAACAGATGGGTAAAAGCTGGAACATGAGAGGTATGTAGTGATTTTTTTTTCTGAAAATAAAAGGTATCCAAAGAAACTATGTCTAACCAGTCAAATCAAGTAGGGCATTCAAATGATAAGAAAAAACAATCTAGAAAATAATCAAAAGTTGCAGTTTTCAGATGAGGAAGGACGAAAGAGATAATAAATGAGAGCTGTAAAGAGAAGGAAGGGTAGCCGTCCATTGCCATCCATGGCCATGGACTTGCAATCCAACTCCCCTATATATACGACACCTACTAACCCCAATCTCCATCCATTCACTCCCTGTCCTCTCCTCTCCTCGCTTAGCTTTCTTCCTCCTTGGTAGCTCTAGTCTCCTTGGTGTGGGTAGCCATGGCGGCCCCGATGTTGAACCAGCTCAACACCCTCGTGGCCAACATGTTCGCCGCGGTAAAGCTATTTACTATTTTGGTGCCAATTATGCGGAAATTCATTTAGGTGGATAGGTAACGCGATATTTGTCGGGGAATTTGATGGTTTTGTTTTGTCTTTATTTGGTGGCTAGGGTTTGCTGGACGATCAGTTCCAGGAGCTGCAGATGCTACAGGAAGGGAGCGCCCCAGACTTCATCGTCAAGGTTGTCACACTCTTCTGCGAGGACGGCGAGCGTATCATCGGCGAGATCGCCAAGCTGCTGTACACAAGCTTCCTTTCCTTTGCTCGCCCGCCCGTGTTGTGTGATCCAACCATTAGTGTAGAGTGGTTAGTTTGATTTTTAGCTTGGGGATATGGTTGCTGTTTTTTCAGAGACAAGCCATGTGTGGACTATGACAAGGTGAGCGGTTTTGTGCTTGAGCTCAAGGGAAGCAGTGCATGGTGAGCTCTTTTCTTCTTCTTTCATGTCCTCTTTGTATGTGATTGTGCAACAGTATAGGAATCGTGATTGTTTCGGTTCTTGACGTGCAAATTAGGTGTTTAGCTCCCTGCTCGATACATGGTAAGGTGTCCAATCATCTTGGGGGAGAATTACGGTCTGTTTCATCATTGTAGTGTTTTATGTCGTAGATCTGACAAGGATGGTCCATTTCCTGCATTGGTTGGACGACTCAACAGTATATATTGATGTTCTTTCGTATTAGTGCCACTTCTGGTCGATATGTGGAGGGCTGAGATCTGTTAGGCATGTTGCAGTGATTTACCATATAGATCCGACAAAAATTATCCGTCCCATACACATTGGGCAGCTCAACAAGTAGATCTTCCCATTTATTTGGGGAGAGGTGACATCCATTTGGCCGTTATACTCATTTAGATTTAGATACGACGAACAACTTTGTCGTCGTACTGTTTTGTGATTTAGATACGACAAGCCGATTGGCCATTGTATTGTTTTATGATCTGCATTCCAGAAACAGTTTGTCTGTTATATTGTTTTATGATTTAGGTCAGACAAACAATTAGGCCATTGTACTGTTGTGTGATATGCATCCGACAAACTGTTTGGCCATTATACTACTATATTATTTAGATCTGACAAATTGTTTGGCCGTTGTTACCGTTTGATGATTTGGATCAGACAAATATGATCTGCTTCCCATGAACCAGACAGCTCAATGAGTACTGTGGTAAGTGGTCCAGCCGATTAAAAAAAATCCATTCAGTCATTGTCATGATCCGACATCGATAAAAAAACATCATATGTTCCACACACATCAAAAGGCTCAAAGAATCACTTCATCTCCTTTTTAAAGTGCGGGCTCCTATAATTAATTTGGGTAGGATTATCATACTGTATTTTATCGTCACATCATTCCATGACATAGATCAGAGAAACATGTTTGTTCAGCCATTGTCATGTTTAATAATTTAGATCTGTCAAATATTATATGTTCCGCACACATCAAGCGGCTCAAAGAGTAGCACTTCACATCGTGGGTCTCTTATAATTAATTTGGTGAGGATTATCATGCTCTCTTTTATCGTCACAACATTCCGTGACATAGATCAGAGAAACATGTTTCGCTGCATTCACATTACTTGGATGGTTTTGTACACTCGAGTTATCTTATATATTCAGGTCAATTGATCCCATTCGAACTAGTTGATAGTTTTGCAAGGTTAGCCTTTGTGTGATTATTAATATACATCAATAGTATTATCCTTAGAAACTAATATTATTATGCCCAAACTGTTCCCTTGCCTAATCAAGTTAAAGTCCATGTATGTTTTTGGTCTATACATGTGATTCTTATGGAATCAGAGGAGTAAGCCAATGAGTCACTACCGCTTTACTCGTAAAATATCTAGCTTATTCAAAGTCATTTATCGTGGATTAGCACTTTCATTAGAGAAACTATACATATTTTCTATTGGATGGATTAATGTTTCATATTGCATATGCTCTGGTGAAATAAATTGCTTTGCTTACACTGGGCTTTCATAGTTGTATTTAGTTGACCTCTTAACTCAGGTATAGATAATCATAGTGCTACATCTATTCGCTTAGGATTCTGAAGTGAAGAGATAGAACTGCAATTTTCATTTTCATTCATTAAAGCGGTTTTTGTGGGTCTTTCTGATTGTATGCTATTGCATATTGCAGTATTGGTGCTCAGAGAGTGAAGAACAGCTGCATTCAGTTCCATCAGTGTTGTCAGGAGAAGAGCAGAGATGGGTTAGTACCTTGTATCATTATGTCACACTATGGTATTTTTGTTCATTGTGTTACTGAAATCTCCATACTGAATGTGATGGCCTAGTGTGCTCTACTCATCTACTGTAACATATTTCCATATTTATTAGTGTTAGTATATTTTGATGCAATTGCATGTTCATTGCCTTTGTAAACTACTCATTTTATTCAGCCTGTATAGAGACACAGATTTGGGTGACTCCACTGAGCTTGTTGGGTTAGGAATATAACTGCGCTAGTACAATTTTCTAGTTAATCATATCCTAATGTTGTATTAAATGTAGGAACACTATTCCATGAATATTTAGAAACAAAAAATTGAAGCGATAAGCTGGGTTCTCTTTACAACAGTGACGGCAATGCCCAATTATCATAGCGTTTAGAGCTATAAAAGGGAAACTAAGTTTTGTCTTCTTCTCTGAATATTGCACATCTATACAATAAATAAACATATAACTTGTTGATGTTTCAGTCTTCCAATTGAAGCGATAAGCTGGGTTCTCTTTACAACAGTGACGGCAATGCCCCAATTATCATAGCGTTTAGAGCTATAAAAGGGAAACTAAGTTTTGTCTTCTTCTCTGAATATTGCACATCTATACAATAAATAAACATATAACTTGTTGATGTTTCAGTCTTCCAATTGATGTTACAAGCACCTTTTTACATGTAAGTTTTCAAAATAAAGGTGTCATTCTTTGTTAGAGTTACCCCTTGTCTCTGTTAGATTATTGTCTATGGACGCAAGTGTATATCTTGTTAAGCAAGTATGTCCAGGACCTCCAGGGTGATATTCATAAGACCTCTAAATAAGCTGTTACGATAATTCTACCAGAGGAAAAAAAAACTATGGAGGCAAATTGTAATGGGATGAGCATTTTTGGTAGTTTTTAATTATTATCATGTTTTTTTCATGAGCTGCTAATTATTAACACGTTTCTTTCGTGAGCTGCAAATGGGAAGGAGTTTCACAAGTTACTGGACTGTTTTCCTTGTAGGTGCCTGAACTCACTGGATTCTGTGAGGAACGATTTCTATGATGTGTGCAGCATGTTCATGCCACATGCTTCAGGTACTACTTTTAAAAAACTCGTCTTAAACTCTTTGTAGCATTACAGTAGTAAAACTGGAATGCGAAGGAGACACTTCTTATCCTAAAGTTTGCTTGATGTGAAAAACATTGAACCAAACAAATGAAAAGCTTGTTAATGAGATGAATGTAGTATTTGCAGTGCTAAAGTGTACTCAGAGAGTCAGAGGTACTAAGTTGTCTAGAGTAGTGTTTGGGACTACTGGAAATCTCAGTTGAAAACCTCTGTTGATAGATAACTGGTTTGCATATCTTTTATATATGAATATTAGCTTCAATGTAGCTCGAAAGGTCACTATAGTTTTGCATCAACCTATCACATCATTGATATTTGATACACTTCATGTCTTGCTTCATTGTCTGGATGATGGACATCCTTGCAAATACTCTGCGTTTAATTGTTTGGGCTGTAGTTCTTAGTAAAACTCATTTTCTTATATTGCAAGCATTTCTTAATGGGCTACGCAACTAACCTGTTGTTCTGTTTCTGGTGCAGCTGAGCCAGCAGGTCCAGGCCTTAATCCTTAACTCTAGACTTGAGCGATAAAGCTGGAGCTGCATGTTCTGATGGCACAACACCTTTGAAGTCCTAGAACATGCTCAACCTAGCTTATATAGCTTGGAGTCATTTGCTTATGTGGGGTCTGTAGCTGTCTGGTGGCAAGCTAATCATCTACTAGTATCGATGTCTTTGTTATCATCCGTAGTTTCGTTTGGAATTCTGAGTGGTCAAATAAAAAATTCAGCTGTAGCTGTTTTGTGGATTATTGGTGGTTAATATGGTGTCTTAGTTCTAGTCGGTTTGTTGTTCGTAGAAATGCAGCTGCAGTGTAATCTTTACAATATTGTGCCTCGTCGATCGGTGTACCGACTGTTGTGGTACATTGTGGAGAACAGATTTGATCTATCTATTTTATTTCATATTATTAAGACGAGGCAAACAAGTCACCACCTTTCATCAACTAAATAATTTCCTCTGCACATTATACAGTATATACAATTATAGCGGATGATGTTTAAAGCCGATAAAAACTAAACATAACAAGTGTGCGAATGTCTGCATTAGAATGGGAACAATGGAAGTTGATCCAAACTAATCATACATTCTTACCAACCTACTAACTCAAGCAGCTAAGCGTGCATTTTGTAATGGTTGGAGCCTCAACTTCTGAACATCTGTTGCTTTAACAGGAAGATATCCTACTCTCGGTGGGGCAGCATATGCCTCGGATCTGACTGAATGGATGTTAGCTGGAGCAACAAGAATTTACTACAGAGAGAGTATATGAAGAGTATTCCTCTCTTGGCTTCAGATTAACTGCTTCCGGCCTCAACTTTTAGAATCCACATGGAAAAAATGCACCAAGTTCGCATACAAGTATATTTAAAGGGCTACTAGTGTATTAAGTAATTTGATCTGAACTATGTTCATGCATTTGGTTTTGTTACCCCACAAGTTTGATTTCTTTGCGTTTCATCACATCCATCTTTACTGACCTACAGTACAAAAATTTGAATTGGCAGACGGCAACACCGATCCAAACAGGCTCTAAGTAGTCCTGTCATCCAGTCAAACAACAGACATCAAACTGACCTCGTAATAAGTATATATAATTTCTCCGACACACTAGTTACATCAGGTACCTCCCAGTGTGACATGATGAGAACAGGAAGGTAATCACTATTAGTTATTACTCCCAATGCGATCTAATTAATTCAACACAAATAGCATTGAGCCATTGGGCACTGGTTACAACACTCACCACTGGTCATCAATACACTAGTTTAAACCAGAGAAGCTGTACAGATCCATTCGGTTGAAGATCAATAATAGTAGTTCATTTCTACATTGTCGCAACCATTTGGTCTTTTGTTCTTCCCGTTGTTTCCTATTCCCACGGCTTTGTGTATCTTTTTTCTCCATTTCTCATCCTCTCCGCATCTACTTTGTATGAGAGTTTCACCTACTTGACGTACTAAGATGCTAATTCTGCTAACATGGAGTACAAGTGAGGCAGGGGGGGGGGGGGGGGGGGGGGGGGGGGGGGGGGGGGCACTGGAATTTGATATCTAGTCGGGCAAAGATAGTGGTATATATAAAGGGTAGAGGTGAAGTGGGGCACTGGAATATTGTGGTATAAATGAAGGGTAGAAGTGGAATGATGCACAGGCATTTGCTATCTAGTCACGCGAAGATTTGTGGTATGTGTAAAGGGTAAAAGTGAAATGAGGCACTGGAATACAATATCTAGTTACCTATTTGTAATTTTTTGTTGTTGAAATATACTCATATAGGATCTACTGTTGAAACTCTCGTCAATACAAAGCCAACAGTAAAAACAGATTATGAATAGGACATATGGTTGAGCTAGAAAACTATTTTTTGTCTTCAAAATTGGTTTTAATGTACTAAGAGCACCTACATCCGGACGCCTCAAACCCCCATGAAATGCCCGGATGGACGACCCGGTCAGTGACCGGTCAAAAAAAACCTGACCCAGACGGACGCCTCAAGCCGGCCTCAAATGCCCAGGTTGACCATCACCCCTCATATCCTGCCCAAATATGAGGCGGATATGAGGAGGCCCGGGTGCAACCAGACGTGTCTGCCATGTCGGGACCGACCCACGCTGGCCCACCCTGACCCCACATATAATCGCCCCCATCCGCTCCTTGGACCAAACCTTAGCCATTCCACTCCACTCTCCTCCAGTCCACTCCACACTCAAGCTCCCATTTGGCGATCTCCGGCATGGCAGGCAATGGATTAGAATCCTCCGTCAACTGATCCGTGAACTAGGACCTCATCTCAGGCGTGCCCGAGGAGGAGATAGTCGTCCGCAGTGCGCTCCACCGCCCCCACGAGGAGAATGCCCGACATCTATTGAACTCGATCCGGCGCGAATCCATCGCTTCCGCCCAAATGGTGCATGGATCCGGCGCAAGGCAGGTCATCGCTACCTCGTGGAGGCGGTGTGCTCCATCTGGCATCCAAACGCCCCCCTTCGTTGGCGCGCGGGTGATGGCCATCCTTGGTCCGTCTGCTGAGTGTATGGCATGGTGTGCCTGTCGTGCGAGCTGGAGGGCGCTTGAGGTCGCGACAACCCTCGCTGTAGACGTCGACGAGGTGGAGTCGCACTCTCTGGCGCCTCAACGGATGGCCTGCAACACTGGGCGCCACATCCACACATCATGGTTGACGGGGCCTCCAACCATGATGGATGCCGTTGACCTCACATCGACCGACGACCGGAGAAACACTCCAAGGGGCCCAACCGGCCACTAGACACGGACACGGTGGAGTCGGACGAGCTGCACTTAGATTAGGTTTCACGTTGCATGTAATTTTATGGATTTGAGGTTTCTTAATTGATGTATCAGTTGTGGAAGAGATTATTTGAGATGTGACCGTTCACTATGCATGGACGCGCCCGAGCGCGACCATGTTTTTTTTAACACAGTACAGATGCAAGTGCTCATATATGCACGCATACACTCACCCCCTTAAACGCACACACGCACACCCTACCCCTATAAGCACCTCTGAGAGACTGAGCCAGCATATCATCTTGAGATTTTACAAAGTCACCGTAGGCGCCTCTTAGTCGACTGGAACGTCTCCTCCCACTGAATACGCATCGCTGAAAATCTTGAAATAAATCCAAGATAAATGCGAGCACCGAGACTTGAACCCGGATGACTGGAGATACGACTGTCCTTCTAACCATCCAACCATAGGTTGACCACGGGCGTTTGAGGGGTTTGATTTGGTGTATCCAGCCGTAGATGCTCGAATATCATCTTGTTTATCTCTTCCTTTGTGTAGTCAGTAATTTCACATTTCTCTTCGTGTGTGTACTTAGAGATTTGCTTGTTGCATGGTGATAGATTCCTTTTTTGCTTTTTGCATGGAATCTCCTACCATAGGTTGACCGCGGGCGTTTGAGGGGTTTGATTTGGTGTATCCAGCCGTAGATGCTCGAATATCATCTTGTTTATCTCTTCCTTTGTGTAGTCAGTAATTTCACATTTCTCTTCGTGTGTGTACTTAGAGATTTGCTTGTTGCATGGTGATAGATTCCTTTTTTGCTTTTTGCATGGAATCTCCTACCATAGGTTGACCGCGGGCGTTTGAGGGGTTTGATTTGGTGTATCCAGCCGTAGATGCTCGAATATCATCTTGTTTATCTCTTCCTTTGTGTAGTCAGTAATTTCACATTTCTCTTCGTGTGTGTACTTAGAGATTTGCTTGTTGCATGGTGATAGATTCCTTTTTTGCTTTTTGCATGGAATCTCCTACCCAGTAAAAAGTTGTGCCATACAACAAACGCGCCGGCGATTGCTCCTTATAAAACTTGTTAGTAGTCACGACCATAAAACCCCACGTCAAGACATCATATATATCATAGATGACCGATAAAATTAGTCTTTTGTTACACTCTATAGCAACTTCACTAAGAAAACGGGACGTGACAACACAAATTGATTGGACCAGTATCTTACAAAACTTCCATCATTATGTTAGCCACAATAAACTTCACATGTTTTCCAGCAATTCACATGACATCATTAAAATGTTATAAGTATTGGATAAGAAGAATCGACAACACATTCTTACTGGGATAGCATCTTAGGGTTCCTTGAATATATATCTCATGTCGGGTAAATCCTTAGCTCCCTTCCCCATCTTACTTTTTTTTACGGGGACTTCCCCCTCTTACTAATACTACAGAGTGGCTGTTTAGCTAGAAGATAATCAAAAGGAGAGACGTAACACTGGAATAGTTATTGGTTAGCGTGGATTGAAGGTAAGTGCACCATCTACAAGTAATCACGATTAGCATGTGGGAAAGAAGATGTTAAGTATAAGACTGGTAATGGCGTAATGCATGGAGTAGTGAAAAAAATCCATTCATATATACATCTCTGTTATTTATTCCTTGCTACTGCATTTATTGGTCTCTTTACGATGAACACTCGTATTTGGAGTGGTATTACCCAGAAAAACAATAGAAATGCAACTAACCTTATAATTATAATGCCTCCCTCAAGTTACGCACTGACGAGCCAGTGTGACTCTTAGCTCTGACCACTATCGATGAACTTAACACCCATGGTTAGATTGTAAAACTAAGAAAACAGTGCTGATAAAACTAGAGATGGTGCACATCGTCTTCGTGAAGAACATAAACAATGGCAGTTTCATCATAGCTTTTTTTTTGTTACAATTGTTGGATCTTCCATTCTTCCCGGTGTCTCCTGTTCCATGGGTTTTTGTCACTTTTATTCCTCTCACACCATTTCCTTATCTTCTGTAAATGAGTTTCACCTATTTGATGATAGACTATAGCTAGTGTTGCCAATATGCAGAAGTAAAGCTAGTGAGACGCCTGAGCATGCTATCCATTCAGGTAATCATAGAGTAGTATATATAAAGGCCATAGTACCATTATTCAACGTAGTGAAGGTTGGTGGAGCATTCATTTTCTTTTCATGAAATGAGTGCATAAGAGTTGCATTGGCATCGTGTTCGTGACAAAGTGGGAAAGAGTAGTTTGTTAATAATTCAACTAACTAACGTATAGTCCAATTTTGTTCCTTTAGTTGACCTTAGTTGGAAACTATGCGTATGTTACCTCTCATCCCTCAAACCACTGCAAGACTATTTCAGATGAATTGACCGAGGTTTCACACAGGTGGCAACCATTCAAATGAAATAAAATCAGGAAGTTCCAAATAAATTAGAAAAAGGCGAAAATAAAAAGAAATACAAACTCTTGAACAGGAGAGGGGGCTCATCCAGAAAATAAAATATAATTAATTTGATAATTTGAGTTAAAAAAAGGTAGCTCGATCCTTTTGCTACCAGTGCCGGCAATAAGCATCCATCTTGCAGCTTTACTCAGGCTCTTCCAGGCTGGCACTCACATGCAGAATAGACCAAGTAGTCATGTCATCCAGTAAAACAACAGACATAAAACTGACCTCGTAATATGTATATATAATTTCTCGGACACACTAGTTACAACAGGAAGATAGTAAGCTTCCAGTGTGACATGAAGAGAGTAGGAAACATGAAGAGAGTAGGAAATTATTCACTAGTTAGTACTCCCAATGTGGTCTAATTAATTCAGTACAAATAGCATTGAGCCACTTGGCACTGGTTACCTTAACACTCAAAGCCTTGACGGAACTGTACCAGGATCAGTGGATCACTAGACTGAAGATCAATAATAATAGTTCATTTCTACATTTTCACAACCATTTGGTCTTCTGTTCTTCCCGTTGTCTTCTATTCCCACGGCTTTGTGTATCTTCTTTTCATTTCTCATCCTCTCCTCATCTACTTTGTATGTGAGTTTCACCTACTTGACATACTAAGAAGCTAATGCTGCTAACATGTAGAAGTGATTCAACCGCAAAAAAAACATGTAGAAGTGAAGTGGGGCACTATATTTGATACCTAGTTGTGCGAACATAGTGGTATATATAGAGGGTAGAGGCGAAGTGGGGCACTGGAATATATAGTAGTATAAATGAAGGGTACAAGTGGAATGATGCACTGGCATTTGCTATCTAGTCAGACAAAGATTTGTGGTATATATATAAGGGAATCACTATAGGTCACCCAACTGATCTTTCCATGCGTGTCCACCGCCTCCATGTCCATCATATATGTTTTAATCAGAAGGCTCCGTAGTAACCTTCGTTAGAGTACATGTTTGCCTGTGGGAAAGAAGATGTTAAGTATAAGAGGGGTGACTGCACAGGAGCAATGAATAATATATGTCGTGGTGAAAAAAAAACATTTCATTATTTGCCAGTTATATACATCTTTGTTATTTATTCCTTGTCACTACATTTGTTGGTCTATTTCTGGCCAACACTTGCATTTGGAGTAGTATTACCCAGAAAAACAACTAACCTTATAATTATAATGTCTCCCTCAAGTTACACACTCACGAGCCAGTTTGACTCTTTGCTCTCACCAACATCTGAGATGAACTAAACACCCACGATTAGATTGTGAAACTAAGGAAACTGTGCTAATAAAACGGAGAGATGGTGCACGTCATCTTCATGAAGAACATAAACAATGGCAATTCCATCACAACAGCAGAGAGCCAGAGACAGACTCTATACAGCCTGGACTGTGGCCTGGGTCGTGAGGCCCGGGGCGGCCCGGGCCCTGGCCAATTCTTGGCGCCGCCACTAGTTCCATCATAGCTCTTTACAATTGTTGGATCTTCCATGCTTCCCGATGTTTCCTATGTTTTTGTCTCTTTTGTTCCTCTATCATCATTTCCTTATCGTTTTTACACGAGTTTCACCTATTTTGATGATAGACTAAAGCTAATGTTGCCAATATGTAGAAGTAAAGTGAGAAGCCTGAGCTTGCTATCCATTCATGTGATCATAGAGTAGTATATTTTAAGGCCATAGCATTATTCAAACAAGTGATGGTTGGTGGAACATTCATTTCTTTTCATGTCTTTTAATGAAACGAATGCACATGAGTCACATTGGCATCGTGACAAAGTAGGAAAGAGTAGTTTGCTAATCATAATTAAACTAACGTCTATTCCAAGTTTGTTCTTAGAACTCCAAAATTAAACAAGTTGAACTTCAGTTGAAACGATGCATATGTTGCCTCTCATCCCTCAAATAATTGCAAGAATATTTCGGACGAATTGATAGTCGTTACACGTGGCAACCATTAGAGGAAACAAGAGAGGGGGCTCATTCATACATCAGCACCAAAATTAAATAAGTTGTTTTCCATTATAGTTAAATGTGTAAGTTTTTTTTTGCGGGTGAAAAGGGATTTCTCATTACTCAAGGTGGTCTCTCAGCGGAGGCCAGACGTACAACAGGGTCAATCCCCGAGTGGAACCACACAGCGGTTCGTGGGGTTCGTCGCCCGTAAGAGGCAAGTTCATGGCTACATTTATTTTGTGACCGGAAACATAGAGTAAATGAGATCTCCCTTCCAGCGGCAGTCGCTAAATCTCGTATCTCCTGAATGAGGGTGCGGTGCACCGAACGATCCTCCCCATTTGCTGTGATCATCGCCACAGCCTCCGCGCAATCAAGCTCGACCGTGATAGGCAACCCGGTCCTGTTTAGGGCCAGCTCCAGGCCCTCCTTGCAAGCCGCAAGCTCCGCTCCGAGCGCATTATCGCATGTGCGCAGCTCTCTACATGCAGTATAGATGATTTCTCCTCGATCATCGCGCAAAATCATCCCTCCTCCTGCCGCTTCCGTCTCCGCAATGAAACTGCCATCGGTATTCAGCTTAGTGCGTCCCGACGCTGGCGCGGTCCATGATCGCTCCTCCTTAGCCTCCTTGGGATGCCGAGTGACAAACGGCGGCAAGGAGACCGTCATCTTCCCCTTGACCACATCCGCATTTGGGAATTGTTAGATACAGAGCAGTGAAGTAATGTACCCATGCAAGAATCGTCGTGAGGCTTCAGGAGGTGGCGGCTTCTTGTCATGCGTGATCTCATTCCGGACATGCCAGGTTCTCCACATGATCATAAGGACGACCATCCTCGTAGCCTTGTCAAGGGGGTCCAGCAGGGTAAATAGCCATTCCGGTCCTGTGTACAGGATGTCCTCCACCTTGGGGATACACCAATCCGTGGCCATAGCATGCCACAGCTCCTTTGCCAACGGGCACCTGCAGAAAGCATGGAACATATCCTCCCGTTCCAGTCCACATAAGGGGCATAGGTCAGAAACCTGAAGATGGCGAGAGAGCTTATTTGCCCAAGTAGCAAGAGAGTTCGTAACGATCCTCCAAGCAAACACGCATACCTTTGGGGGAGCAGGGCACCCCCATATGATCTTCCAGATGGCGCGATGACCATCTGGTGCCCTACTCGTGGCGGTGGCCAGTGGACGCTCGCGCTCGTCCATGGTGAACCGATAAGCGGATCGAACGGTGAAGATACCGTTCTTCTCCGGGGCCCATGCGATGATGTCGTCGGTGACGCATGTCGAAGTACGAATGCTGGAGATCATCTCCACGTCTGCCGGGTGGAAGTAGCGATGGAGCAGGTCAAGGCGCCATGACCTATCCTCGTGCAGGAGCTCGGCCACTCGTCGTAGTCGGCAGGTACCCTGTTGGGTGATAAGTTGGCGTGAAGGTTCGCGGGGGATCCATTTATCTCGCAAAATCCGGATGTTACGGCCATCCCCTACATGCCAGACGATGCCCTTCTTGAGGAGCTCAAGGCCATACTGAATGGCCTGCCACGTAGGGGAGGCGTTGCCTGAGAAGATTGTATCCTCTAGGCTGCCTTCAGGTTAGTACCTCGCCTTGAGCACCTGCGCACATAAACTGTGAGGATTTATTAGTAAGCGCCACGCCTGCCGGGCAAGGAGGGCCTGGTTGAAGGCGCGAAAATCTCGGAAACCCAGCCCGCCCTGTGTTTTGTGCGCCAGGATCTTTGGCCAAGCCAGCCAATGTGTCTTCCTCTTCCCTTCCGATGCTCCCCACCAGAAGTTCCGGACCATGCGGTTGAGGTCATCACATACAGACATAGGAAGCTTAAACACCCCCATAACATACGTCGGTATAGCCTGCGCAATAGCTTTGATCATCGTCTCCTTTCCAGCCAAGAATAACGTGTCTCCCCATGCTATGATTCTCTTCAATAATCTGGATTGCAAGTTTTGAAATTTCCCACGAGACATGCGACCCTCCGGTGTGGGTAGCCCCAAGTATTTATCCTCAAACAAATCTGTCACAAAATTAAGAACTGCACGTACTTTCTGCTGCTCTTCACTTGTACACGCATCACCAAATAAGGCACTGCATTTGGCCGGATTAATGCTATGTCCGGTGGCTCTCTCATAAGCATGCAGGACTTGCTTCACATTTCTTGCTTGCTCCTCTTCAGCTTTGAAAAAGAGTAGCGTGTCATCTGCAAAGAGCAGATGGGACACACCAGGAGCTCTGCGGCACACCTTTACCACTCCAAAATTTTCTTTTGGTTTTTAGCAAAAACCTTGTTGGTTTTTGAAGAGAGGCCATTAAATTTTTTTTTCAGAAAACCTCTCTCTTAAAAACTTTCACCTTTGGCAAGGATTTTCATTTACATCCTTTTCAAATTGGGTGTTTGAATTATGGAAACTTTTCTTCTGAATTCTTCTCCTCTCAAGTGTATTTTTTTTGAATTTGATTATTTTCATTTAAAAGGAAAACCCTAGGAGTTTTTGGGGCTTCTCTCATTTTTGGAACCACCCATGATTTAATTTTGCCTCATGTGGAGAGACCTCCCAAAACCTCTCCATCCACTTTGAAACAACCCAAACGTTCTGTCCAAACTAAAAAAAAAATCCATTTTTGGATTTTATTCCAATTATTTCTCTTTCCAAAATAATTCTGTCTTTTCATTTGAACCTAAGGGATTTACAAAGCAAGTACCCTAATGCCTTTGATCCTTGAGCCCAAACCAACTCCCCTGGATTAGTCCTTAGTCCACAACCTAGAACCCTCTTGATCCACTCTTCTTCTTTTCAAAATTTTTCAAATTTCACTCACTGCAAGTTTGGACCAGATTTGCCAAATTTGGTGAAATTCATATCTACACTTCCCCAAAAATTCCACCAAAATTCAGACAAGCTCTAGTTGCAATGGGAGACCACTCCACCAAAAATCAGCTCAAGGAAAAATACCTAGAGGCCAGAATAACTTCTGTCGAACACTTGGCATGCACTGTTTTTGTTCATATTCAGTAAATTCAGAGTTTCAGTGTCGTTTCCCCGACAGAAACTTCAGTCACATGCCCACTGTGCATTTGGCTCGATGCTCGCAGCCCCTCCCTCTTGTCCGGATCTTCACACGCGCGCTTGGCGGCCTTCCTGGCGTCCGTGGCGCCCTTGGGCGCCTCTGCGCCGGCGTGCTTTGCGGCGGCAGAACCACCGTAACGGCCGACAGGGGGCAACACCGCGGCAGAACGCCATTCGGCGCCACCCAATCCTCCTGGTAGCTCCGCGTGGCCATCTCCTTGCCAGCGCACGCATGCAGCACTGTCGCCGTGGCCTGTCACGTGCAGAGCGCGTTCTCTGCCGCCAACGGGCTGTGCTGCAGTTCCGTCGAGGGCAGGCCGTAACCCTCCCTCCCATGCTGAGTTGGACCCTGTAATGGCCACCACCGCTCCACTAGGCGATGCTCAAGCTCCTAAGGCCGACCGTTCCCGCCACAGCGCTGCCGTAATCACCCGCCGGACTTATCCTTCACTGGCAACCGCTCGGGCCGGCTATAAATAGCCACCCCGAGCTGCTCTCGCCCCCGCACAACTCCACACCTTACTAGACCACGCCTAGCCACTGGAGAGCCTCGAGGGGCCTTTCTTCTTCGACTCCGGCCGCCCCGTTTCGCCTCGGCCTTACACCTCGATTCGCTCCGGTGAGGCCGTCTCCGGCTCCCCAACTTTCGTCAGCAACCCTCTCGAGCAACTAAGAGTCTAACCCCCACTCCAATTTGAATCTTCACAGCTCTCTTCCGACGAGGTCCACAACCACCCCGAATCGCGTCCGCCGGAGCCAGCGTCGCCGTCGACGTGGTACTCGCCGGCGACCACCACCACCTCCCACAGACGCGGAATGGCGCCCTGAACACGGAGGTACTCTCCGATCTCCCTGCCTCGCCGTGGATCGCCGCCAGCGACCACCGCGGCTCTCGGCGCCGACGAGCTTCGTCCCCCGTTTGAAAATTCAAACCTACGGGTGGACCCGCCCCAGCCTCTCAGTTCTTTTTAAACGAACCGTTTTCCGAAGGCCGTCTTCTGCCAAAGTACGTCACCCTCTGGCCGGCGTATTTTCAATCGAATCGTTTTCTATTTTTATAAAGAACCCTGGAAAGTTTCTGTTTCATAGGTCCCTGGACAAAAACACTAATAACTTTTAAACAGAAGAGTATTTTTAATTGATTCTTTTTCTGTCCTCTTTGAAATTTTGTCTAGTTTTTTATCAGATTTATTTGAAAAATATTTGGAGAAATTTTTGTGCACCTCACGGTATTCACGATAGCGCGTATATTTTCTTTATACCGTAGATACCGAAGGAGGTGACGGGACCGCAAACTTCACCGAGCTAGGCTCCGACTACTCTGAACCAGGCAAGCATGTTTGAACTTTTGATATGATGATTGTTTTGGCATGTTTGCATTAAGTAGTTTCATGGCATGTTGATGAACATACCGACGAATGTCATGTTACATGCAACGATGAGGCAAGTGAGTTTCGGAAATCCATAAGTGGATGGATGTGAGTATGCATGGCCATGTGTTGGCATGAGGATGGGTAAGATGGCAGTGTTGTAGCATGCCAGTCTTATGCCAGACTATATGACTTCAGTGTCAACCCGTATCGGTCTAGTTCCTTCCATTTTCCCTTCCCTGTACTACCACATGTTTTCCGCAGGGAATATGGCTTAGTAAGTTGCAAACCGCTTTCTTGGTAAACACCAAAAGGAGAGGCCGTGATGATGGTTCCATGGCCCTGGATTAAAGCCAGTCATCCTATCAGGGGGCATGGGTGTTTCCGGTTGGGACCGAGAGGGGGGCACCCCTTAGAGCGCGCGTATATAAATTTGATCCCATGCTATTCGAGATTGTGATCTCCCCGTCTCAAAAGTTTTTCTTGGACGATGTCTAGGGTGATTCCTGGCATCGAGAGGTAGGATGGGCGTGTACTGGCTAGCTGTGTTTTCTTCCGAAAGACCGTAAACGGAACTAGTCCTTCGTGACTACGGAAATCCGTTGGCTGTGGGAAAAAATTTCGTACAAACTCTGCAGAGTCATATATTCCTTTGAATCATCTATTCCATGTCCAAGTTCGGTATTATCTTATCCTGACAAATGTCAGTTTTGATGACAGAGACTCCGGTGAATCACATGAGTGCTAAGTCCGGTTAAATGTTTATTCCTGTGGATGGACTAACCCGTTTATTATCATGAAATGAATATTTATTATGAGTATTATTTACTTGTGAATAAAAGCCCTTTCTGTGATGTCGCTCAGACGTCCGACTGTGGCATTGTTATTATTTACTTTCAATAAAAGCCCTTTTTGCGATGTCGCTCAGACGTCCGACTGTGGCATTGCTATTATTTACTTTCGATATAAGCCCTTTCTGTGATGTCGCCCCGACGTCCGACTGTGGCACGCATGTCTTTTATTTTCAGTTTAAGCCCTTTACGTGGTGTCGCTTAGACGCCCGACTGCGGCATGATCTTTATTTATTTGTTCACCCTTCGAGGCGTCGCTTCAGACACCCCATCGGTTTCCTATTATTTCTTTTTGTTGGGTTTTCAGGCGGACTACCGCAGATTCCCTTTTTACTTACCTTGCTTGCTAAATTTTGAATGTGCATTGGTAAAATTAATCATGACACATCCATGCATGCATTTGTTATATCTTACGTCTGAACTGTCTTGCGAGTACTTTCAAAGTACTCACCTGGCTTGTTGATTTGGCCAGATGCTGACGAAGGCGACTCACGGATGAAGAATTTGATAGCGAGTCCGATGCCTAGAGGAATCCCAGTCAGTCTCGTGCGACCCTGGATTTGGTCACTGTATTATATCCGCTTCCGCTACCAAATAAATTCATCGAGCCTCACCTCGACGCTCGATGAGATGCCAGTTTTAGAGTCATGTATCTCACTCCCTGCTGTGATTTTCCACCACCACCCTATCGTCGCGTCAGTAGTATGCCTCCACACCACTGTGTCATATCCGCCATCATGTATAATTATTGGCGTGCTTGTAATAATTTGGTTGAGCAACCGTAGCTCGACCCTGTAATATATTTTATGCTACTGGCTTATTGTATCAAGAATTTGTCTACCAGTAAGGAGGATTTTTCTCATACTGGACTCAAAAGATTGGTTTCTCAATAAACATTTTTATTGGAAAACCGGTCGTGACAGTAAAATCTCCATTTCCTTCCCCTTTCTTCAACAAAGCAGATAGCCCATCAGCCACCAATAAAAATAGGAACGGGGATAGAGGATCACCTTGCCGTAGCCCACGGGACGGTGCAAACGAATCCAAGAGGGCACCATTGAATTTTACAGTGTATCTCACCGAGGTGACGCATGACATAATCCAGTTCACCCATCGGTGAGCGAAACCCACCTTTTGCATCATTCGCTCCAAGAAGATCTAGTCAACCCTGTCATAAGCCTTGGATAAATCCAGTTTATAAGCGCAAAAGCTTTTTTCAGGATCCTTCTCTTGCTGTATATAGTGAAAGCACTCAAAAGCAATTAAAGCGTTGTCTGTTATGAGGCGTCCAGGTACAAAGGCACTCTGCTCCGGCGAAATAATCTCATCAAGAATAGGTCGGAGGCGATTTACCAGACATTTAGCCACCACTTTGTAGATGACATTACACAGGCTAATGGGCCTGAACTCAGACACTCGTTCCGGGTTGTCCACCATGGGAATGAGTACTATGGCCGTGTCATTCACTCCATCCGGCATAGTGCCCGTCCGAAAAAACTCCCTCACGCCAGCAATGACTTGCTCCCTCATCACATCCCAGTTCCTTTGAAAGAACCGAGCGGGAAATCCATCCGGTCCCGGTGCTTTCAGGGGGCCAATCTAGAACAAGGCATCAGCAATCTCCTTGTCGGTGAAATCTGCGCACAGCCCAACATTCATGCGGTCAGTAACACGAGTGTTAATTAAATCAATAACCGGATCCGGACAAATGGTTTCATCCGCAGTAAACAGCGTAGAGAAGTAATCTGAGATCATCGCCGCCATAGTTCCATGATCACAATGGGCGATTCCTGAAGCATCAAGTAGCTTTTTTATGCGATTCTTTCTAGCACGCCATTTGGCCTTCCTGTGGAAAAAATTGGTATTACGGTCCCCTTCCTTTAGCCACGCCACCCGCGACCGTTGCATCCACATCATCTCTTCGCGGTACAGGAGCTCGTTGAGGCTATCCGACGCTTCCCGTATTTCCCTTCTATCTGCATTCATGGACAGAAGCTCCTCGAGCCGTGAACGAGACTTGTTAATCTCTTTTATGACATTACCGAATTTTTGCCGGCTCCAAACCTGCAGCTTCTTCATCAAATTACCCAAGCCAGAGGATATGTCACCAAGATTGAGCATAGAACCCAAATCTGTCCAGGTTTTCATAATTACCTCCGGGAGCGATGCCTCCCTTTCCCACATGACTTCATATTGCCGAAACCTCCTGCCAGCAGCTTGCATCGGTTCCTCTCGCGAGCACCGAATCAGGATCGGAAGATGGTCCGAGCTAGGTGCCACCAGGTGGTCCACCTTAGCATATTCAAACAAGTCCCGCCAGGCATTGGTTGCAAGCGCCCGATCAAGGCGGACCTTGACGTTAGCACGTCCAGCTCGTTTATTATCATATGTGTAAGGCAGCCCTGCAAAACCAAGGTCACCCAACCCACAAACTTCCAGAACATCACGAAAATCAATCATCTGACCTGCCGACCGTGGTGATTCAGAGAAGTGTTCGAAGCTCCACATAGCCTCATTGAAGTCGCCAACCACCACCCAAGGCAAATCGGATTGGCGGTGAAGATCACGCAGGGTGGACCACATGCGATGCCGGTCCTCCGTTCGCGACTCGCCGTAGACGCATGTGAGCCGCCAAGGTGGCTCTCCCGGCGTTGTCGTCACGTACGCATCATTATATTTTATTAATAGTTTTTACATCAAGACTCAAAGACTCATGCCAATACAAAGCCAGGCCACCACTAAGGCCATCACTATCTAAGGCCTCAAAACCACTTAAGCCTAAACGAGAGCGAACCCTCTTCATCTTATTTTTTGACTGTCTAGTTTCACAAAGAAAAACAATGCTAGGGGAATGAGTCTGTACAAGACTCACAAGGTCACGAACTGTCCGAGGGTTCCCACCCCCCGACAGTTCCAACTAAGGATATTCATTGCTCCTGACGGGGCGCCTCGGGCCCCGTCAGTTCGTCGGCGGCCCCTGGGCCGACTGCCTCCAATGGGTTGGACACCTCCATCATGTCCTGATCACGTACTCCGCCATGCACTTGAGACCGCTGCCCCTCCAACGTCTCTGATGTTCTCCGCTTCTTCGGCGTTCCTGAAAAAACAATAGCTCCCGCAGCAGTCGGGTTAGTATAGAGCACCATGGCTTTGTCTCCCTGTTCCATTTCAGCCGCGAAGGACACCTCCTCCTCCGCACTCCTTTTCCCAAGTTGTGTGGCGCCCGATAGTTCAGCATTGGCCATGAGTATCTCGTTTGACAGATCACGTAGTGCTGGTATGATGTCTGAGCTCCTGGGCTGAGAGGACGTGTGCTGTTTCTGGGAGTGGCCGTCCCTGCTGACTTCACTTGTAGGCTTCTGCACACCCGGTTCATCCTGGTCTCTCCCCGTCATATTCTGCATATGTTCTGCCAGCATTTGATCAATGGTCGGGTTGCCGCTCTTGTGCACTTCCTGTGTCTTGTATGTGCGCGCCTGATCTTCCTCACGGCGAGTTCCACGCCCCCCTCGTCCCCGGCCAGAAGAGGTGCTACTTCCCGCCGAGAAATCAAGACCATGGAACACAGTTGGATTAGTTTTCACCCGTACTGTGCCAGACTGCCTTGTGAACAGGCGGGGCGGAGAGCATCTCAGTTTGCCGCTAAACTTCCCCGTTGGTGCACCACCGTTAACCTTTCTTCCCCATGACTTCTCCACATGGCCAAGGTAGCCACAGGTATAGCAGAAGTCAGGCAGTTTCTCGTACTGAATTTCGAATTCAACCTTGGTACGCTTCTCTTTCAGTCGAGCATTCATCGCCACCGCCGTCTCAAGCGGCTTATACACAGGCATCGCTACTCGCACGCGCACATAATTGCCCCTGTTCTCATCAAGTTCAACTTGTACAATCGTGCCTAAATTCGCACACAGAGCTTTCACTATTTTCTCGGTTCTCCAGTTGGTTGGCACATCCAGGATCCGCACCCAGATTCTAATCCGATCAAGGACGTACTCAGAAACTTTCCTCATCCCATCATATGCTTCGATGATGAGTGGATCATGTTTATATTGCCACGGCCCCCCACGCAGAACCCTTGTCATATCAGCTTCACATCCAAAGTGAACAAGGTACCTGTTATCTCCCTGGTATGAGTAGTCAAAGTTCTCCTTCAACCTCCAGCAATCTACAATATTATCAAAAAGAGCTCTGGGTGTTGGTCGATCCAACGAGTAAACAAGCATGATCACCGTCCATGGATGAGCCGGTTGCTGGAGCACCCCCTCTTCCTCGAGATCAACCTCCACAAGTTCAGCCTCTTCCTCCGTTTTCTCGCCTTCCCTGAACTCCTCTGGGCCCTCAGCGTGTTGGCTCCCATAGCCTTGCTTCTCAGACTGTCCTGCCTTTAGCGCTATCCGCTTCATCTGGTCCCATATGGCGAGGTCCTTCACGCGCGGGTGCGTCTCCACAGCAACACCAGAGTCCCCAGTGGAAGGCTTCGGGCGGGAAGCATCCGCAAGGGGAGCCCCATGATCGCCCCCACCGACCCCTGGGTCCCCCTCGGTCACCGGGATCTCTAAGTCCTCTCCGCGCACGGGCGACTTCACCATGGCGACGGGGTGGTTTGGCGGCAGCAGCGCAGCAGCGTGGTTAGACCGATCTGGCGGCTCCCGAGGTTTCTGACGTTGTAGCGTTCCTGCCTTAAGCTTTAAAGGGGGGGGGGGGTTCAGATCTTCCTTGCGGCAGGGTTTGGGAAACCCTAATCCCTCCCGGCGTGAGACGACCGGACTCCTTGAGGCAGTTTCCTTCACGGGCACGACGGGATTGACGAGACCTGTTTGGTCGCGCGATCGCGGGGCGGACGTAGCCGCTGCTGGCTGCTGGTCTGGCACCCTGCCATGGCTGGGGCACGGACGGGGAGCCGACCGTGGCCGGGGCGGCGCCCGGCATTGGCGGCGGCGTGGGGATCGCCCCCTGATTGCCCGGGCTAGGAAACCCTAGCGAAGCCATTTTATTACGGGGTTAAACGTGTAAGTTAGTGTACACAAATCCTGAATTGATAGATGCTGCAAATTACTCGTGGGGTTTCTAGATTTTCTGGCTTTCTTGGATACTTATGCATGATTGGTATTGAGCCTTTTGAACAAAGATGACAAAGCCACCATGGCACGGCGAGGGATTGATGCTCTGGCAATAGGAACGAAAGAAATAGTTGTGCTCCATGCGAAGCGTACCCATGCTTCGCCTTAAAAAGTGCTTCACCCTGGGGGCTATAGTGCACACTACAGCCAATTAAAAAAAGGGAAGCCAAAAACAAGAAATCCTGGAAAAATACAAACTGAAAAACCAAGAAACAGAAAAAAAAAACAAGCGAAAATCGTGATGCGAGGATGTCCAGTCCAACGAGGAGGGGCGTCGCCTGCCGTGGAGTGTGGCGGCAGTGTGTTTTACGAGCAAATCGGACATGGGCTGCCCAGGGATGAAGTACGGCCTTGTTTTTTCCCTGGTGACTTTTATTTTTCTACTGTCATGCATCCTAATAGCGGCTGTTACGGGGTTAATCAGAGCGCGCCCGCCAGCCAAAATTTTGGCCGGCCAGCCGGTGCTTATCACTGCCCTTGTTAATATGTACACAGACCTAAAATTTGAGTTTGGTAAATTGGAGCTAGCTCTCCATTGAACAATCATTTATCTAGGTCCGATGTTCTTACTTTTGTGTAATTCTAGTAACTTTTGGAGACGCGAACATTCATGTGGATATTTGAACATGGAGTAAATTTGTGGCAAGATTGCATGACAGGCTCTCTTGTATTTGTCATCAGACGGTTGGTCATTTCGACACTTATTTTTGCTATTGAGATCAACTGCTTTAAGCATGAAAAAATGTATATCTTCTCATAAACCTTGTGCAACATGTTGCAGGCCTCAGTCAACAACCTTGTGCAACATGGTACATGGAGAGAGTGGAGCACTTGGGAGCAAATTAATGTAGCGACATGCTGGAGGCAGAGGCTGCATCGATCCGTCCATCCCCACCGTTGGCTGCCTGAGTGACGAGCAGGGGACACGGACACGTGCTGAGTGTGGGAGGAGGCGTCCGTCGGCTGACAAATTTGTATCGTTTACCTATAAGAAATGCGAGTCTGTGTCTGGACATTTGAGTAGGACAGGAGCCTTGTACGATTTTTCTGGAAGTTACTGCCCTATTAGTTCGATGACCTATCCAGTATTGATTAATAATCATCCAATTCCCTGTGTGTGCCCTGAGTCACCTGTTTTGGCCATACAATAATTTTCGAACACGCATAGCATTTGCATTGGAAGTGCAGAATGCCTTGACTGATCCCGACCGAGCTCACACGCCATCAGTTTTGTTTTTTGTTCATGGTTAGTTTGAACCTATGATTCATTCATCCTTTTGTTATTTGTAAATATGTATGGTAACTTACTGGCCCTACTGTGTTTTCGATGTAATAACATCGCAGAAACCCACTGGAATTGAGGAGTATCAGCGCGAAAAAAACCCCGCATAGTTCAAATCCCAGCCCTATTATTTCCTCAAGGGCCCTGCTGTGCAAAAAGGTTTCTATTGGGGACTCTCCGCTCGATCCCATTGTTAATATGTATACACAGACCTAAAGTTGAGTTCGGTAAATCGGAGCCAGCTCTCCATTAAAAACTCATTTATCTTGGTACTGATGTTCTTATGCGTAATTCTAGTAACTTTTGGAGGCCCGAACATTCATGCGTGATGTTTTGAACATGGAGTAAATGTGTGGCAAGATTGCATGACAAACTCTTTTATTTGCCAATCAAACGGTTGGCCATTTCGACACATATTTTTGCATTGAGATCAACTGTTTTAATAAACATGAAAAAATTGCATGCCTTCTCATAAACCGTGCAACATACCCCCCAAAAAAGAAAACCTTGTGCAACATGTAGCAGGCCTGAATCAACAAGAAGAATGGGGAGAGTGGATCACTGGGAGAAAACTAATGTAGCGACGCGCTGGAGGCAGAGGCTGAATCGATCCGTCCATCCCCACCGTTGGCCGGCTGACAAACTGGAGCTGCGCATGCATGATTGGTCACACCACGACGCACTTGACCTTCTTCAACCTTGTCACCATCGCCGCCGCCGACGACGACAGAGGCAGCTCTGACGGGCAGGTGGCCTCCAGCGTTGCCGTTGGCTATCTGATTGGTTGCACGGCGCACTTGATGACCTTCTTGAACCTCGCCGACACCAGCGCCGCTGATTACGGCAGAGGCAGCTCCAGCGGGCAGGTGGCCTCTTGGTGCCTGACCCCGGCCGCCAGATAGAGATCCAGCGGGAACACGCCCCATGCCGCGCTCTCCTTCACGAGCACCGCCACCTCGGCTCTCCCTAGCGGCGCGGCGCTGATCTGCCCGCCCGCCGCCACGATGTTGGTCACCTCCCGTCGGATATCCCCGCGCGGTCTTCCCCGCACCCCGACGCCAGCAAGGAGCACGACAGCATGCCTTGAGGCAGTCGGAGAGGCAATCGCCGAGGGAGCCGAAGCAGCTGCCGCGGGTGCGGTGGCTTCCGTGCCCGTGGGTGGCTGACGTTGCTGGAGAAGCACATGGAGAGGCAGCCGCCGAAATCACAATCACAGTTGCAGTCGCAGCAGTCACAGTCGCAGTCGCAGCAGTCACAGTCGCAGTCCAGGCAGTCGCAGTCCAAGTCGCAGCAGTCACAGTCACAGTCGCAGTCCAGGCCATCGCAGTCGAGATCGCTCATCGTCCTTGTTCTTCTTCCTACCTGATCGATGGATACAGCAGCTAGCAAGGCCAGACGACATATATATATATATATATATGCAGACTACAGAGAGAGATTGGAGATCGATCCGGCGATAGAGCGACGATCGGACTCCAAGTCGGTCGTAAAGGAAGGCAAGAGCGGCAGCACCTTCCATTAATCATGACGATGGGGTTCCCGTCCGTCTCCAAGTCGGATTGTAGCAAGCTAGGGAACAGGGAGGCGGTGACACATGCACGCGCGGCTCGGGCAATGGCTCTCTAGGAAGGAAGGAAAACGCTCCATCGCGACTACCACTTTTTTCCTCACGGCCGTCAACCGAGGCCAAGCCGACTAAGAGTATCTCTAGCACTAGCCGAAGGCTCTTTCAATATATTTTCGGGCAGCCTCTTGTATCTTTGCAAATTCAATATGCTTCTTAGTTTTCGGCTCTTTGATGCTCTTGACAAATGTAAACCAAGAAGGATAAATACCATCAGCAAGATATTATGCCTTTGTGTGCTCGTGCCCATTCACCATGAAGTTGCAAGCAGGAGCATCTCCACTAGCAAGTCTAGCAAACAAATGAGACCGTTGCAACACATTGATAACATTGAGAGTACCCGGCATACCAAAAAAAAAAAACAATGCCAAATCCATAAATCCTAGGATGTTGCGACCTCTGGCACAATTGTTGCATCACGAGACTTGCCACAATACTGCTCGTGCCATGCCTTCGGGCAGTAATTCCAAGTCCAATGCATCCAATAAACGCTTCCTAGCATGCTTGGCCAACCTCGCTTCTCATTTGCTGCCATCAACTTTTTTGTGTCTTCCTCGTTGGGTGCATGAAGATAGACATGACCAAAGACGCGAACCTACAGACTGACTCAATTGTAGTATCTTCGCCAATGCGAAGATAGTCGTCATCAAAGTCAACTGGAATACCATATGCAATCACTCACATAGCTGCAGAGATTTATTTTTTGATATGTGCTAAAACCCAACAAGCCCGCGACGTTTCTCCTTTGAGTAAAAAATCGAGAATTGGCCTCGCAAGCTTGCACAATTTTTACGAAGAGGGATCGGCGCATTCAATACCTTCTCTGGAAGTGGTGCGGCGGATAGGTAGGATTGTCGGCGAAGTAGTCTTGCATCAACATCATGTTCCCGAGATAGCGATTGTGAGGGATGCAAAGACGGCCAACGGTCAATCCTCACCGTCTCTTGCGGTTTCGATCCTCGGCCTCCTTCATGGCTATGACCACCACCACCATCTGCTGCCAATGGCCCTCAAGCATCGATTCCATGTCCGAGTCGTCGGACAAGGACGAATCCTTGAGCAAAAATTGCTCGCGAAGGCTCAAATTCATCTACAAAAAACCGCATCCGATCTCGCATCAATGAAATTTCACCTGCGGTAGAGCTACAAGAGGCAGAAAAGGGGCTCACCGGGGGCGGCTCGGCAAATCCAGGGCGGGCAGCGACTCGGCGGCGGTCGACCCGTGGCAGTGGCGACCCGGGGGCGGCTCGGCTCAACGGATCCGGGGAGTCGATGAGTGGACCCGGGTGTAGTCCGGCCCGGCGACTCGATTCGGCTGGCAGAAATGGCCAGAATCACAAGGGGCGGGCCAGCGGTGACGGTGACAGGCGGCTGTGGGAGGGAATGTGGGGAGCACGCACATTGAAATGTCCCCCCACCCCCGCCAACCGCTTTCGCGGGAGCATGGCACCGACGTGGCGGGGGGAACCTGTGTATTCGCGGGTCGGAGTGGGGAATTTACCGCACCCCTCAAAAAAAATTAAGGGTCACTTTTTTTGGTCCAAAACCGTAAACCGGCAGTTATTTTGCTGGTCGGGACAATATAAGGGGTCTGTTAGAGATGTTCTAAGGACACTTGCCCGACTGGGAAACTGAGGCCGACTGTAGGCACTAGCAGCTCATGAGACACCTCTTGTTTGACTTACCTTCCCGGGCAGTAATCTTCATGGGCATGGGTCTTAGGTTGGCCTTTCGTAGCTATGGGCCTACCCGTAGGTGTTCCCCCATCAATTATGAAGCCTAAAGTCTGGAGTTAGGGTCTACTAGAGACTACTGCGCGCTACGCCTCGCCATTCTTCACTCGTGGAAATGGTCTTTTCTTTCTCCAGCTGGTTGTTTTGTTTTGGTTTTATCTTCGTTGTCATGGGTTTTAATTACATCCTGTTGGTGTCTTTTTATTTGTATGTCGTGCTAGGGTGCTGCTAGGGACAATATTTGTCCTGAGAGGAGAGTAGAGTTGTTCGGTGTGTGGTTGTGCCATTATATATTATGACCTCCGTGTAAGCCGGTGGTCGTTGTGTGAGCGCCCTTGGAAGCTCATATTCCATGTTGAAACCATAAAATTACCACTATAATGTTCGCATGGGCCGGCCCATGAAGCTAGCGCTTGCTCACCTCGGCTCGCTCTCTGACTATCATTTTAATTTTTAAAAAGTTCATAAAGTGAAAAGAAGTTCACGGATTTTAAAAGAACTCAGATTTTTAAAATCTTGCAAATTAAAAAACTTTATTTTTGAGAATTTCAAAAATATTCACAAATTTGAAAGAAAGTTTACAAACTTTAAAAAATGTTAGTGAACTTTAAAAATATTCATGGATTTTAAAACTGTTCATATTTAAAAAATATATACATTAATTTTAGTAAATTTTAATGAATTGAAATATATAAAAATGAAAATAAAAAATCAAAAAGAGAAGAAAGCTGAAAAAAACAGGAACCATCAACTAATGACACACACACACACCCTGACATGCAGATCCCAAAAGACCCCACAGCCCTTGACACACCAAGCGACTCAAAATCTAGGGAGCTCAGAAATTTTAAAAATATTCATGGATTTCGAAAAAAAATCAAAAATTTGATTTAAAGTTCATAAACTTGAACTTTAAAAATATTCATGGATTTTAAAATATTCATATTTTTGAATGTTCACAATTTTTAATAAATTTTCATGAACTAAAATATAGAATGAAAAGTCTACATATAAAATAGAAGAAAACCAAACAATAAAAACAATAAAAAGAAGAAAAAACAGGAACCCTCAACCAACTACACACACTATTACATGTGGAGCCCAAACGACCCCAGAGCCCTCGAACCCAGAGCATTTGTTTCTACTCACCCCTGCACCCTGCCCCTCTTGAATCCTCTCCTCTTGCTCCACAACCATTGTCGACTTGCAAGCCAGGCAATCACCGATGTGCTCACTACAAAATGTGTGCTTCTGTGACGAAAATCCTCACGACTGAACAGAAAAAGCCCCCTAAGATTATTTCCCGTGATGGAAAACAGTCATGAGCTGATTTTCTCCCGGGGCAGCGCCCTCGGCAACTTTGGTGACGCTCTGGCCTGATTTTGGGCGACGCATTTGGCCGCCATTAGGCATGTGCATATTTGATGATGATTTTTTGTGTCACGGAAAATGTACGGCGAGTTAGAAAATGGATTAAGAAAATGACACGGTGGGGTTCACAACGTACTACCTGGTTTTCCCGCATGGACGAAAACATATTAGAATCAAAAGAAATTAGGGGCTTTGAGTTGAAATGCTCGTATCAAAATAAATTGATTTTGATGCACGGTGGAGCCGTTTCTAAATGCTATTTTCTAAGTCTAGATACCGTTTTAGCAGGGGATCCGTAACTTATAAAAATCTGAAAGAACAATATGGCACTTCAAAAAATTGGAGTACAAGCTTGCGCCAAAAAGGTGGTTCTAGGGGAGCTACCATGTGCCCACACACCTCTTATACATGCCCCAAGATCTAGGCGTGTTGGCATGACATGTGGACCCCCCCCCTCCCGCCTCTCCTAGGTGGGCTTCTAGTCGGAAAACGTATGCAACATTTTAATTTAATTTTTCCGATCTGCAGAAAATGCATGTTTCCGATAAACCAAAAACAATAGAAAACAATAACTATCACTATGGTACTTAATTAATAGGTTAGTATGACTGAACAGAAAAAACTGTCTATAAATTACATGAATATAGCATGCAAGATACAAAAACTATAGGTACGTTTAGTATGTATCTCACCCCCCCCCCCCCCCCCCCCCCCCCCCCCCTATAGTGTGGAGTTCTTGTTGACTCGATAAATCAACCTTTAGTTTTCTCCTTCTCTGCCCATGAGTGATTTTCATAAATGTGCTAAACATTGTGAAGAACTCATGCACCTGGTTAGATCAGTAATCATGTTCTCATTAACATCAAAATCAACTTGGGGACATATATGTCCTTCCGGTTGTGTGTTAAATTTTGTTATCTAATTATGTAACAAGGTAATTGTATGGGCAGGCTTGCATATTATGTTTGAATGTGTTAACGAGTATGAGCAACAAACCACTTGATCAGCGAGCAATGATAGTCAACCCTGGATATATAGAACCTCATTCAATTCACATATAAGGAAATTGGCTATTAGTCACCCAACATGCATGATCAATTGGTTTTTCATTATGGGATAATTTAGATACATTACTCATTAGTACTTTCTTAATTTGGTTACAAAAGAATGGATGGTTGACGGGGTGGTCTATATTTGGAATAAACATCCAACTTTGGATAAAATTAAACTGAAAAATTAATTTTGCAATATATTGCTAAATAGGAATATCCTAGTACTATGTGCCTATAGGGAGAAACCTTCCATATCTTTTATCGCTCAATCGAAGAGAAATTTTGTATTGATTGACAAAATCTATGATCTTAGGAAAGTAAATCTTAAAGTTTTAAATGGACACCAAATTTACAGCTGGGCACAATTAAGACCTGCCTCCAAGTTAGCCAAATCCTCCATTGGCATGGTTCTAGCCTCCTCATCATCACAGACCTCCACTATAAATCTACCCTGCCTCCCTTGCTTCCAACTCACCCAAACTAGCAATTTTCCTTCCTTTGCAGATTTTTTCCTCAGTCAACAATGGCTCGCAAGAAGGTGGCTCTCCGGTACATCCGTAATGACTCGGCGCGGCAGAACACCTTGAAGAAGCGCAGCAAGAACCTGATGAAGAAGGCCGGTGAGGTGGCCACCTTGTGCAACGCCAAGGCCTGCGTGCTGGTGTATGGCGAGGGCGGAACGGTGCCGGAGGTGTTCCCATCCCATGCTGAGGCGGTGGCTATCCTGAATAGGTTTAAGAGCATGCCGGAGGTGGCGCGGCTAAAGAAGACGATGGACCAGGAGAGTGTCCTTACTCAGCGCGTCGCAAAGCTCCAATACCAGGTCCAGAAGACTAGGTGCGAGCGCCAAGACCGTGAGACCAAGTTTCTCCTGCATGAGGCCATGGTCAGCGGCCGCCTCCCTGGAAACATCGAGGAGCTCACAACCATGGGTTGGAAGTTGGAGTTAATGCTCAAGAGCCTAGGCGAACGCATCGCAAAAATGAGCGGGCAACCGCCAATCTACCAAGCGCAGGCACCATACATCACCGACAACATGGACATGGGGCCTCCAGTCATGTATCGGGTGCCGCCCCAGCAGCAGGAGGCTTGGCTTGAGACAGTGAGGTCCGAAGGGGACCTTGGCACCCAGATCTACAATGGCCATAGTACTGGTGGCCATGATGGCACCAACTTCGGCTTCTTTCCTAGTCATATGAATATGTAAGTAGGGAGAGGATCTCTACATGTAGGGCATGCCCATCTACATGTGCTCGTCTCCTTTTATTTAGTTTTGCAATGCTAACAAGACTCATGCATGGATGGCATCATGAATAAGATGAGACATTCGGTCTCAGTCTTTCTCTTTGAGCAAAGGAATTTTTTGTTGTTGTTGAAATTGTTATTGTGGATCTCTTCCATGCTCTATTTTTTTATCAGTTGGTTGAAACTTTTAGGTTGTAACTTGGTCTTTATGTCAACATGTTTTGTCAAGCATACTTTTTTCTAACTAGTAATAATGTTCGTGCAATGCACGTTTATATTAGGTAGGATATTAGTTGCACGTTATATTAGGTAAGATATATCTGTTGCACGTTATATTAGGTAAGATATATCTGTTGCACGTTGATATTTGGTAAGATATCAAATACTTTTTCGCGGGAATGGTAGGATATTAATTACATGGCAGATTTCAAGGGATAGCATTGAGTCAAAACGTGTTTATAACCAATGGCAGTGGTGGGTAATTAGAATGTTAAACGTGTTTGGTGCTCAACATTGGAGCGATTTGAACCGCTAGATAACATGATTTGACGGTGGAGATGGTTTGGATCTGCCCATTTGGGTCTTTTTATATTGGTACAGAAGATGGTTTGGATCTGCCCATTTGGGTCTTTTTATATTGGTACAGAAGATGGTTTGGATCTGCCCATTTGGGTCTTTTTATATTGGTATAGATATAGACAAATTAGTTTTTATTGACTAGCATTGCATGAGCAATCCAACCATAAGAGTTAATCCCACTTTCTGCATAGCAGGATGCACACCGCCTATAAAAATCCTTAACATTCTAGAAAAAAGAGAGAACATATATTGTGTGACGAAAAAAGCGAGTGCCTTGAGGCGACGGGCGTACTCCGAGACCGTCAGGTCGCCCTGCTTGAGGTTGCGAAACTGGCGGGTGAGATGCAGGTATTGGGCCCCCTGGTTGGCCTGGAAATAGTGTCGGATGCAAGTCCAGGCGGTGTAGGCGTCGTCGGTGCCGCCCATGATGAGCTCGAGGAGGGGTCGGCCAGCGTGAAGAGAATCCAGAGGAGAAGACGATGGTCGATGGCGAGCCAGGAGGGATCGGGTTTGGCAGGGGCGGGTGTAAAACGTGGTCCTGGACACGGTGTTGAAGAAGAACGCAGTTGACGAACGTGCGCCACTTGATGTAGTTGTTTTGGGAGGGATCTAGTTTGGAGGTGTTGCGGTTGGAGATGTGGTCTTGATGGAAATTGAGGAGGTAGGGATCAGCAGGGGAACGACCATGGTCGAGAGAGCTGAAGTGGCAGCGGGAGTGGAGGTGGAACCGTGGAAAGAGGAGCAGAGGAGCCAGGAGGAGGAGAGGACTGGGCGGCGGCGGCAGCGCGGTGGCGTCAGGAGTAGGGAGGTCGCCGAAAATGTCCTCAAAGGCCATGGAAAACTGATACCAAGTTGAAGAGTGGGGAGGCTCAATATGCTGTTGTTGTATTGATTCAGAGAGAGTGTTAGAGCATCTCCAATAGATGGTCCAAATTTAAAAGTAACTAACTTTTGGACCGTCTGAGGCCAAAAACACAGCTCCAATAGACGGTCCATATGTAAAAAATTGGACCGTGGCCTCCTCATGATGTAAAATACAACACCTCGCGGTGCAAATTTACATCACGAGGTGCATCTGGTCCAAAACCAGCCCCCGCCCGCGAACGCCCAACCGCCAGTTCCTTTCCTTTCCCACCTTCCCGCCCGCGACCTCCCACCCGTCCGCCGCCGCCCGGCCGCCTCCACACCCCGCCGCATGCCGCCTTCATCAGATCCGGCCCCGCCCCGCCACTGTTTCCACGCTGCCCCGCCGCTCACCCGCCGCGGATCCGGCCGCGGCGCCACACACGCCGCCGCCCCGTGCGCCCCGCCCCGTGCTACCTCTTGAGCATTGCGTTGGTTTTCCCCGAAGAGGAGGGGATGATGCAGTAAAGTAGCATAAGTATTTCCCTCGGTTTTTGAGAACCAAGGTATTAATCCAGTAGGAGGCTACGCGCGAGTCCCTCGCACCTACACAAAACAAATAAATCCTCGCAACCAACGCGAATAGGGGTTGTCAGTCCCTATAAGGCCACTTACGAGAGTGAGATCTGATAGATATGATAAGATAATATTTTTGGTATTTTTATGATAAAGATGCAAAGTAAAATAAAGGCAAAGAAAATAGCAAAGAAAATAACTAAGTAGTAGGAGATTAATATGATAGAGATAGACCCGGGGGCCATAGGTTTCACTTGTGGCTTCCATAAGTATTCTACTTTGGGTGAACAAATTACTGTTGAGCAATTGGCAGAATTGAGCATAGTTATGAGAATATCTAGGTATGATCATGTATATATGCATCACGTCTGAGACAAGTAGACCGACTCCTGCCTGCATCTACTACTATTACTCCACTCATCGACCGCTATCCAGCATGCATCTAGAGTATTAAGTTAAAAAAAGAGTAACGCCTTAAGCAAGATGACATGATGTAGAGGGATAGACTCATGCAATATGAAGAAAACCCCATCTTGTTATCCTCGATGGCAACAATACAATACGTGCCTTGCTGCCCTTACTGTCACCGGGAAAGGACACCGCAAGATTGAACCCAAATCTAAGCACTTCTACCATTGCAAGAAAGATCAATCTAGTAGGCCAAACCAAACTAATAATTCGAAGAGACTTGCAAAGATAACCAATCATACATAAAAGAATTCAGAGAAGATTCAAATATTATTCATAGATAGACTTGATCATAAACCCACAATTCATTGGTCTCAACAAACACACCGCAAAAAGAAGATTACATCGAATAGTTCTCCACAAGAGAGGGGGAGAGCATTGTATTGAGATCCAAAAAGAGAGAAGAAGCCATCAAGATACTAGCTATGGACCCGTAGGTCTGAAGTAAACTACTCACACTTCATCGGAGGGGCTATGGTGTTGATGTAGAAGCCCTCCGTGATAGATGCCCCCTCCGGCGGAGCTCCGGAACAGGCCCCAAGATGGGATCTCGTGGATACAGAAAGTTGCGGTGGTGAAATTAGGTTTTTGGCTCCGTATCTGATCGTTTGGGGGTACGTGGATATATATAGGAGGAAGGAGTACGTCGGTGGAGCAACAGGGGGCCCATGAGGGTGAGGGCGCGCCTAGGGTAGGCAGGCGCGCCCCTTACCTCGTGGCCTCCTCTTTTCTTTCTTGACGTAGGGTCTAAGTCTCCCGGATCCTGTTCGTTGAGAAAATCACGTTCCCGAAGGTTTCATTCCGTTTGGACTCCGTTTCATATTCCTTTTCTTCGAAACCCTAAAATAGGCAAAAAACAACAATTCTGGGCTGGGCCTCCGTTAATAGGTTAGTCCTGAAAATAATATAAAAGTGGATAATAAAGCCCAATAATGACCAAAACAGTAGATAATATAGCATGGAGCAATCAAAAATTATAGATATGTTGGAGACATATCAAGCATCCCCAAGCTTAATTCCTGCTCGTCCTCGAGTAGGTAAATGATAAAACAGAATTTTTGATGCGGAGTGCTACTTGGCATAATTTTAACGTAATTCTTCTTAATTGTGGTATGAATATTCAGATCCGAAAGATTCAAGAAAAAAGTTCATATTGACATAAAAATGATAATACTTCAAGCATACTAACTAAGCAATTATGTCTTCTCAAAATAACATGGCCAAAGAAAGTTCATCCCTACAAAATCATATAGTTTAGTCATGTTTCATTTTCGTCACACAAGAATGCTCTCATCATGCACAACCCCGATGATAAGCCAAGCAATTGTTTCATACTTTAGTAATCTCAAACTCATAAACCTTCACGCAATACATGAGCGCGAGCCATGGATATAGCACTATGGGTGGAATAGAACATAATGAGGGGGTTATGTGGAGAAGACAAAAAGGGAGGAAGTCTCACATCAACGAGGCTAATCAATGGGCTAGGGAGATGCCCACCAATTGATGTTAATGCAAGGAGTAGGGATTGCCATGCAACGGATGCACTAGAGCTATAAATGTATGAAAGCTCAACAAAAGAAACTAGTGGGTGTGCATCCAACTTGCTTGCTCACGAAGACCTAGGGCACTTGAGGAGGCCCATTGTTGGAATATACAAGCCAAGTTCTATAATGAAAAATTCCCACTAGTATATGAAAGTGACAAAACAAGAGACTCTCTATCATGAAGATTACGGTGCTACTTTGAAGCACAAGTGTGGAAAAAGGATAGTAGCATTGCCCCTTTTATTATTATTTTTTATTATTTTTATTTGGCCTTTCTTTTTTTTGGCCTTTCTTTTTTTTATTTGGCCTGCCCTTTTTTTGGACTTTCTCTATTTTTTCTTTTGGGACAATGCTTTATTAATGATGATCATCACACTTCTATTTATTTACAACTCAATGATTACAACTCGATACTAGAACAAAGTATGACTCTATATGAATGCCTCCGGCGGTGTACCGGGGTATGCAATGAATCAAGAGTGACATGTATGAAAAATTATTAATGGTGGCTTTGCCACAAATACGATGTCAACTACATGATCATGCAAAGCAATATGACAATAATGAATGTGTCATGATGAACAGAGTGGTGGAAAGTTGCATGGCAATATATCTCGGAATGGCTATGGAAATGCCATAATAGGTAGGTATGGTGGCTGTTTTGAGGAAGATATAAGGAGGTTTATGTGTGAAAGAGCGTATCATATCACGGGGTTTGGATGCACTGGCGAAGTTTGCGCCAACTCTCAATGTGAGAAAGGGCAATGCACGGTACCGAAGAGGCTAGCAAGGATGGAAGGTGAGAGTGCGTATAATCCATGGACTCAACATTAGTCATAAAGAACTCACATACTTATTGCAAAAATCTACAAGTCATCAAAAACCTTGGTACTACGCGCATGCTCCTAGGGGGATAGATTGGTAGGAAAAGACCATCGCTCGTCCCTGACCGCCACTCATAAGGAGGACAATCAAATAACACCTCATGTTTCAAATTTGTTACATAACGTTTACCATACGTGCATGCTACGGGACTTGCAAACTTCAACACAAGTATTTCTCAATTTCACAACTACTCGACTAGCACGACTTTGATATTATCACCTCCATATCTCAAAACAATCATCAAGCATTAAACTTCTCTTAGTATTGAAATCACTCATAAGAAAATTTTATTAATCTTGAATACCTAGCATATTAGGACTTTAAGCAAAATACCATGCTATTAAGACTCTCAAAATAATCTAAGTGAAGCATGAGAGATCAATAATTTCTATAAAACAAACCCACCACCGAGCTCTAAAAGATATAAGTGAAGTACTAGAGCAAAACTATATAACTCGAAAGATATAAGCGAAGCACATAGAGTATTCTAACAAATTCCAAATCATGTATGGCTCTCTCAAAAGATGTGTACAGCAAGGATGATTTTGGTAAACTAAAAAGCAAAGACTCAAATCATACAAGACGCTCCAAGCAAAACACATATCATGTGGCGAATAAAAATATAGCTTCAAGTAAAGTTACCGATAGAAGTAGACGAAAGAGGGGATGCCTTCCGGGGCATCCCCAAGCTTTGGCTTTTAGGTGTCCTTATATTATCTTGGGGGTGCCATGGGCATCCCCAAGATTACGCTCTTTCCACTCCTTGTTCCATAATCCATCAAATCTTTACCCAAAACTTGAAAACTTCACAACACAAAACTTAAAGTAGAAAATCTCGTGAGCTCCGTTAGCGAAAGAAAATAAAAGACCACTTCATGGTACTGTAATGAACTAATTCTTTATTTATATTGGTGTTATAGCTACTGTATTCCAACTTCTCTATGGTTTATAAGCTATTTTACTAGGCATAGATTCATCAAAATAAACAAACAACACATGAAAAACAGAATCTGTCAAAAACAGAACAGTCTGTAGTAATCTGTATCTAGCGCAAGATATGGAACCCCAAAAAATCTAAAATAAACTGATGGACGTGAGGCATTTATCTATTAATCATCTGCAAAAATAATTAACTAAATAGAACTTTCCAAATAAAAATGACAGCAGTTCTCGTGAGCGTAAAGTTTCTGTTTTTTACAGCAAGTTCAACAAGACTTTCCCCAAGTCTTCCCAACGGTTCTACTTGGCACAAACACTAATTAAACACAAAAAACACAACCAAAACAGAGGCTATATAAATTATTTATTACTAAACAGGAGCAAAAAGCAAATAATAAAAATAAAATCGGGTTGCCTCCCAACAAGCGCTATCGTTTAATGCCCCTAGCTAGGCATAACAAGCAAGACTAGATCTAGGTATTGCCATCTTTGGTAGGCAATCCATAAGTGGCTCTCATAATAGATTCATAAGGTAATTTAATTTTATTTCTAGGAAAGTGTTCCATGCCTTTCCTTAATGGAAATTGGAATCTAATATTTCCTTCCTTCATATCAATAATTGCACCAATCGTTCTAAGGAAAGGTCTACCAAGAATAATAGGACATGAAGGATTGCAATCTATGTCAAGAAAAATAAAATCTATGGGCACAAAATTCCTATTTGCAACAATAAGAACATCATTAATTCTTCCCATAGGTTTCTTAATAGTGGAATCCGCAAGGTGTAAATTTAGAGAGCAATCATCAAAATCACGTAAACCTAACAAATCACACAAAGTCTTTGGAATCGTGGAAACACTAGCACCCAAATCACATAAAGCATAGCATTCATGATCTTTAATTTTAATTTTAATAGTTGGTTCCCACTCATCATAAAGTTTTCTAGGGATAGAAACTTCCAATTCAAGTTTTTCTTTATAAGATTACATCAAGGCATCAACAATATGTTTAGTAAACGCTTTATTTTGACTATAGCGTGAGGAGAATTTAGCACGGATTGCAACAAGGAAATACAATCAATCAAAGAGCAATTTTCATAGTTAAATTCCTTGAAATCCATAATAGTGGGTTTAGCAACATCTAGGGTTTTAATTTCTTCAATCCCACTTTTATCAAATTTAGCATCATGATCAAAAAATTCCGAATTCTTGGAACGCCTTCTAGGTAAAGGTGGATCATATTCAGTCCCATCATTATCAAGATTCATATTGCAAAACAAAGATTTAATAGGGGACACATCAATAACTTTTAGATCTTCATCTTTATTTTCATAGCAATCCGGTTTAGCGGCCATCTTATTAACTAAGGTAGCTTGCTTATCCAAAATTTCAGCAGTTAATTTCTCAGGATGAGCAATTTGGGATCTTAAACCATCGAATTCTTTAGACATATCATCAAGCTCTTTATTCATAAAATTCATAAAACTTTTCTGTTCTTTAAGCTCGCTTCTGAAGAAACTATTATGCTCAAATTGCAAGACCATAAAACTCCTGACATTGCTTTCGATCTCTTCTAATCTTTTAAGGTGAAGGTCACCAAATTTAGGTAGGGCCATCGTGACAAGCAAGCAAACTAACACACAAGCAAACAAAAAGCAAGCGGGCAAAAAAAGAGGCAAATAGAGAGAGAGAGGGCGAATAAAACGACAAGGGTGAAGTGGGGGAGAGGAAAACGAGAGGCAAATGACAAATAATGTAATGCGGGAGATAAGGGTATGTGATGGGTACTTGGTATGTTGACTTTTGCGTAGACCTCCCCGGCAACGGTGCCAGAAATACTTCTTGCTACCTCTTGAGCACTGCGTTGGTTTTCCCCGAAGAGGAAGGGATGATGCAGTAAAGTAGCGTAAGTATTTCCCTCAGTTTTTGAGGACCAAGGTATCAATCCAGTAGGAGGCTACGCGTGAGTCCCTCGCACCTGCACAAAACAAATAAATCCTCGCAACCAACGCAAATAGGGGTTGTCAGTCCCTATAAGGCCACTTACGAGAGTGAGATCTGATAGATATGATAAGATAATATTTTTGGTATTTTTATGATAAAGATGCAAAGTAAAATAAAGGCGAAGTAAATAGCAAGGAAAATAACTAAGTAGTAGGAGATTAATATGATAGAGATAGACCCGGGAGCCATAGGTTTCACTTGTGGCTTCTCTCAAGAGCATAAGTATCCTACGGTGGGTGAACAAATTACTGTTGGGCAATTGACAAAATTGATCATAGTTATGAGAATATCTAGGTATGATCATGTATATAGGCATCATGTCCGAGACAAGTAGACCGACTCCTGCCTGCATCCACTCATCGACTGCTATCCAGCATGCATCTAGAGTATTAAGTTAAAAACAGAGTAACGCCTTAAGCAAGATGACATGATGTAGAGGGATAGACTCATGCAATAGGAAGAAAACCCCATCTTGTTATCCTCAATGGCAACAATACAATACGTGCCTTGCTGCCCTTACTGTCACCGGGAAAGGACACCGCAAGATTGAACCCAAAGCTAAGCACTTCTACCATTGCAAGAAAGATCAATCTAGTAGGCCAAACCAAACTGATAATTCGAAGAGACTTGCAAAGATAACCAATCATACATAAAAGAATTCAGAGAAGGTTCAAATATTATTCATAGATATACTTGATCATAAAGCCACAATTCATCGGTCTCAACAAACACACCGCAAAAAGAAGATTACATCGACTAGTTCTCCACAAGAGAGGGGGAGAACATTGTATTGAGATCCAAAAAGAGAGAAGAAGCCATCAAGCTACTAGCTATGGACCCGTAGGTCTGAAGTAAACTACTCACACTTCATCGGAGGGGCAATGGTGTTGATGTAGAAGCCCTCCGTGATAGATGCCCCCTCCGGCGGAGCTCCGGAACAGGCCCCAAGATGGGATCTCGTGGATACAGAAAGTTGCGGCGGTGGAATTAGGTTTTTGGCTCCGTATCTGATCGTTTGGGGGTACGTGGATATATATAGGAGGAAGGAGTACGTCGGTGGAGCAACAGGGGGCCCACGAGGGTGGAGGGCCCCTCCTACCTCGTGGCCTCCTCTTTTCTTTCTTGACAAGTCTCCTCGGTCTTGTTCGTTGAGAAAATCATGTTCCCGAAGGTTTCATTCCATTTGGACTCCGTTTGATGTTTCTTTTCTTTGAAACCCTAAAACAGGCAAAAAACAACAATTCTGGGCTGGGCCTCCGATTAATAGGTTAGTCCCGAAAATAATATAAATGTGGATAATAAAGCCTAATAATGTCCAAAACAGTAGATAATATAGCATGGAGCAATCAAAAATTATAGATACGTTGGAGACGTATCCCCCCGTCCGTTGCAGCTCCGCCCGGCCCCGGCCCGCCCGCCGTTGCTCCGACCCGCCCCGGCTCCGTCCGTTACCGCCCAGCACGCCGCCGCCACAGCTCCGCCCCGCCCGGCTCCGTCCGCCCCCGCCCCAGCCGCAAGCCGCCACCGCTCCACCGCTCTCACCGCTCTCCGATGGCGCCGAGAAGACGCCAAAGGGCAAGTCGGGCTTCTTCGGCGTGAGGTAGAAGCCCTCCGGTAACTTCGGAGTGGAGTTCTCCGACGCCGGGAGACCTTGGTGGATCGGCACGTTCCCCTCCGCCAACGAGGCCGCGCGCGCCTACAACATGGCGGTGTGGCGTGCCGAGAGGCTTCAGGAGCGCCTCAACTTCTCAGAGATCGAGAGTCGGGCGGAAGCGGAGATGCTTGTGCCGCAGGGCATCAAGATGAAGGATATCCCGACGAAAAAGAAGATGACAAAGAAGCCGCCGGTTGTCGTCAGTGTCGGCGAGACCGACGAGGAGGGGATGGCGAGGTTTGGTCGGGAGCATCCGGAGTACGTGCAGGCCAAGCTGGAGTACTACTGTAAGCGTGAGGCGGAGCAGAAGAAGAAGGGGGCGAAGAAGGAGGATGAAGCCAGTCCCTCGATGGTGATCCCCATCGAGTCCTCTTCTGAGGAGGACTGGGCAAACTTCTCGGAGGAGGAGGAGGAGGGGTGCGACGACCCGGAGAAGGAGGAGTTCTGGGCGCAGTTCCGCAGATCCGACGGTGAGGAGTAGTTTACCTAGTAGTTTGAATAAGTAGTAGTTGAAGTTCATGTATGAAACTATGTTGAATTTGATGTTTGAACTATGTTGAATGGGCTAGTAGTTTGTCGTTTTAAGAAATTTACATCTTCATTTTGGACCATCTATTAGAGTTGCTCTTTTGTACCATTAATTTGCACCATCTGTTGGAGTTGAGCTTTTTTCAAAGCTCCAAAACGCACTTTTTGGCGGTCCAAATTTTACATCTCCGGTATTGGACCGCCAAATTTTGGACCATTTATTGGAGATGCTCTTACATAGTACAAATATATAAGAGAGAGCCCCAACGTCTCTCGTGAGAAGAGGCACGCATGCCATGACCAACAGAGTGGTTAGCGATCCAAAGATCTAGGGGAAGGTACAACAGCTATAGGAGAATACATGGGTACAGTACATATACATCAGTACAACACATATACATGCATGTTAACACTGAGATCATCCGCTTCGTCTCCCTCAACGCCAGCGGCGGCCATTTCAGATCTAGAGCCTTCATCTCCAAGCTGCAGTACTACCCGCCCCTTTTCGGCTCCTCCGAGAACTTCTTTCGCGTGCTCAAGCAACGCTGCTACCTTTTCAGTTCTGACCTCGAGAGGACGGCCAAGCCCAACGTTGCGCTCCTACAGGAGTGCGGGCTAGGTGCTTGCGATATCTCCAAGCTGTGCCGTCGGGTGCCAAGGCTGATCGTCACCAATCCAGAGCACGTCCAGGCGATGGTGGCAAGCGCCGAAGGTCTCGGTGTGCCCCGAGGAACTGCAATGTTCAAGCACATGTTGGATGCTATCGCATTCCTCAGCGAGGACAAGATCACTGCTAAAATGGGCTACTTGAAGAAGATGCTCATGTGGTCAGATGCTGAGGTGGGCATGACTATGTCTAAGAATCCATTTGTGCTGACCAAGTCAAAGGAGTCACTACACCGCAAGTCCGAGTTCCTCTTCTCTGAGGTGGGGTTGGAACCGGCCTACATTGCTCGTCGGCCAATAACACTCACTTATAGCCTGGAGGGCTGGCTCAGGCCCCACTACTACGTTGTAAAGTTTCTTACGGAAAATGATTTGCTCAAGCGTGACCCGAACTACTATACCGTTTTCAAGGAGAGCGACAAGGTATTTGCGTAGATGTTCATTTGCCCTCACAAAGAAGCTGCGCCACACCTTGCTCAAGACTATGCTGATGCTTGCAGAGGCGAAATGCCGACTAGATTCATATTCACATGAACCGATAAGCTGCCGTGAGAATCTGTAGATGTGTATGGTGCAACAAAGTTTTACTCTGCACAATCAGCAGGTAATTCACATTTGTGTTTCCCCCCTAATAGATGTTGGGTTTCTGCTGTAGTATATGTATGCCACATACTGTTTTGGTCGTTGCTAATGCCTAATGAAATTGATAATTTAAATTCCTGAACCCCATGGTGTTGATCTTGTCATTAAGTAAACAAGAAATCATTGCTTGCAATCTCTGAAAATGACAGTACATCTCTGCTACCTAGTGCTTGCGTGTGTCATACTGTATCTCACACTAGTAGAAAACAGGTCTTTGGTTCGGGCCTGGCCAGCCCATTAGTCCCGGTTCAGTCACGAACCGGGTTCCATGGGGGAATTTGTCTCGGTTTGTGAGCTCAGGGGGCCGGCCGGGGCCTCGTGGGCATTGGTCCCAGTTCTTATGGACCCATTTGTCCCGGTTCTAGGCACGAACCGGGACGAATGATCCTCGCTCCTGGCCCACAACCATTGGTCCCGGTTTGTGGCTCGAACCGGGACAGAAGGCTGGGCTTTAGTCCCACTTTCTACCACGAACTGGGACACATGAGTTGCCTATATATACCCCATCGCCACAGCAGAGCACACCACAGTGCTCTTTTTTTTTCTGGCCGGCGAGGGGAGGGCATTTGGGTGCTCTAGCTCACATCCTATGCACATGAGGTGTTTGATGAAATGTCCGAGCCACACTAGTTAATCTTTCTCCTCTCGAAACTCGACCTCCGAGCTCCATTTTCTCTGAGATTTGTCTAGGTTTAGCGGTCCGTCACATCCCGTCCCCGTCTTCACCGCCGTCGATCGGTCGCGCCGATCTCGTCGCTGGCACCACCGTGGTGAGCCTCTTGTTCTTATCTTCTTTCTGAAAGAAAAAAAATTCTTACTTCAGCTAGATACTTGTCTAATTTTCTTACTTTTATTATTCCTTGTTATTATATAGTGCGATGGTTTTGGTATCCGCCCCCGTCGGCCCTTGTCCTGTCTATGACTCGGATGTGGTATATATTATCTTTTTATAACTATTTGGTTCATTTAATTTTTATGACAATTATGCCGACCAACGTGACATAGATTTTATTTATCTAGGAGGTGGTTGAACCGGAAGTTCCAACCGACCCTATTGTCGAGAGGATAAATTTAGTTGAAGAAGAAAACAATTACTTGAAGGAAAAAATAAAAAAATGAGGAGGAGAAGATGATATTGGAGTTGCATGTTGCGGATGTCGTTGATGATCACAAGATCAAGATGGATGCAATGCGGTTGAAGATTAGAAAGATTAGAAAATATGCCATTCATACCGAGGCTTAGTATCATTATGCCGTTGGATCAATTGTTACCTTGGTTGTGATTATGATCGCATTTGTTGTTGCATTGAAAGATTTTACATAGTTTCGATGTATTGTTTAGTTAGATGCTCTGGAGAGCTATATGTTGTTCAATTTGAACTATGTATGTACTTTGGTTTTAATGTGATGATGAACTACTATTGATTTGGTCACTTATCTATCCATGTGAGCCTTTAATGGTTTTTGACACACATAATTATATATAATGCACGCAGATGAACCAGCAATGGATGTACGGTGGCAGACACACATATTTATGTTTCTCGAAGTGGCTGAGGCTAACCCTCTCAACTTTTTAGCACATGCTATGTTGGTGAAATGATGATACCATGCCAACTTTGAATGGTGCATTTTGAACACACAAAAAGTCTAGAGTTCAAATAAGTTTTAAAAAAATGAAATCCCTTTGTAACAGATGAGTTTCCGTATGAAACCCTGATATTTCGAAAGAGATTATCCATTTTGTACACGAAGTGCATCTAGTTTTTGCTGTAACACTCTCAACTTGTTAGCACATGTTATGTGGGTGAAATGATGATACCATGCTAACTTTCAACCTTTTCAGAGTTCATTTGAAATGTTTTTGAATTTCAGGGTCTTATAGCTCAAAAAATCAATAAATGCATGAAAAATAACAAATGAAGTCAGAAAGGGTTGACAATTGATGATGTGGCTTTGAATGGTGCATTTTGAACACGCACAAAGTCTGGAGTTCAAATAAGTTAAAAAATGAAATCCCTTTGTAACAGATGAGTTTCCGTATGAAACCCTGATACTTCAAAAAGATTGTCCATTTTGTACACGAAGTGCATTTAGTTTTTTCCGTAACCCTCTCAACTTGTTAGCACATGCTATGTGGGTGAAATGATGACACCATGCCAACTTTCAACCTTTTCAGAGTTCATTTGAAATGCTTTTGAATTTCAGGGTCTTATAGCTCAAAAATTCAGTAAATGCATGAAAAATAACACATGAAGTCAGAAAGGGTTGAAAATTGATGATGTGGCTTTGAATGGTGCATTTTGAACACACAAAAAGTCTGGAGTTCAAATAAGTTAAAAAAATGAAACCCCTTTGTAACAGATGAGTTTCCGAATGAAACCCTGATATTTCGAAAGAGATTGTTCATTTTGTACATGAAGTGCATCTAGTTTTTGCCGTAACCCTCTCAACTTGTTAGCACATGTTATGTGGGTGAAATGATGATACCATGCTAACTTTCAACCTTTTCAGAGTTCATTCGAAATGTTTTTGAATTTCAGGGTCTTATAGATCAAAAAAATCAATAAATGCAAGAAAATTAACAAATGAAGTCAAAAAGTGTTGAAGATTGATGATGTGGCTTTGAATGGTGCATTTTGAACACACAAAAAGTCTAGAGTTCAAATAAGTTTAAAGAAAATGAAATCCCTTTGTAACAGATGAGTTTCCGTTTGAAACCCTGATCAACTAAAAAGCCACATCATTTAGCTCAAAAATAATCAATTAAAATATTCTGTTATGATCAACTAAAACAAAACTATAATATTCTTTAATAGCAAACAGAAAATTATATAAGCTTTTATAAACCTCTAATTGGAAAAGGAATCAACTAAAAAGCTTTTATAAACCTCTAGTATTTTTTAAACTAAAATTATATAAAATTCATGCAACTGAAATTATCCAAGTATTTTCTGCTCAAAACATGAAAAGCAGAAAGAAACAATGTAAACTTTAATAAATAAGTAGAAACAAAATAAATTAAATTAAAATTTAATAAAATAAATAAGTAGAAACAAAATAAATAAAATAAATAAGTAGAAACAAAATAAACTTTAATAACATAAATAAGTAGAAACAAAATAAACTTGATAAAAGTGAAATAAATAAATTTTAACAAAATAAATAAAAGTAGCAACAGTAAGTTTTTTGCTGTAAGTAGAAACAAAATAAAATAAATAAAGCAACAAAAAAATAAAAAAGTGCCACCTACTGGGCCACCACGGCCTGAATACGACTAGAAACCCAACCATGGGTCAGGATTCATGCCCGCAGGAGGCCCAGTAGGCCCACAAGCACATCGTGACAAATTAGGCCCAAAAGCCTGCAGTTGAGAGGAGTTCGAGAGGGTTGGCGCAGCAGCGCTAATAAACCACTCTCGAGCTCTCTCAACTAGCGAGGTGGGACTAAACTTCTGGCCGCCACGCGGGCAGCACAGGGCCTTTGGTCCCGGTTGGTGCCACCAACCGAGACTAAAGTGGCGCATTGGTACCGGTTCGCGGCACCAATCGGGACCAATGCCCCCATTTAGTCCCGGTTAGTGCCATCAACCGGAACCAAAGGCCTCTGCTTCCCGCCCTTTGGGCTGCTGAAAAGAGACCTTTAGTCCCGATTGGTGCCACAAATCGGGACTAAAGGGCGGCAATGGTCCCGGTTGGTGCCACGAACCGGGACCAAAGCTGTAGGTATATAAGTAGCACTTAGAAATTTTGTAGAGTTCATCACCAGTTGCCCCCGACGACGCCGAGCACATTGACGCCGCCAGGCTGCCCCGACGCTGTCCGCCGTCGCCATCGCCCGCGCCCCTGCCCCGGCCCGCCCCCGCCGTCGCCGTCGCCCACGCCCCTGCCCCGGCCCGCCGTCGCCCGCGCCCCTGCCCCGGCCCGCCCCTGTCGTCGCCGTCGCCCGCGCCCCTGCTCCGGCCCACCATCGCCCGCGCCCCTGCCCCGGCCCGCCCCGCCGTCGCCGTCACCCGCGCCCCTGGCCCGACCCGCCCCCATCATCGTCATCGCCCCTGCCCCAAGCCCGCGGCCCTGCAATTAAAAGTTAGATTTTTAGATTATATGTCTTTTTTTGTTCATACATATGATGATTTGTTTTTTGCTTTTTTATAAAAATGCATATATGTATGTATGTTCTCTGTGTATATATGTTCATATATGCAAAAGCTAGATTTTTTGAAAAGTTTTATCTATATATGTCCTCTGATTTAGTACATTTTAGGTTAGTTTCATTTTTAGAAAAGTTTTATATATTTAGGAAGACGGAAGAGTAGGAAGAAGGAAGAAGAAAAAGAAAAATTTTATATATGCAAAAGTTACATTTTTAGAAAAAAAAATATATATCTAGCTAGGAAAGGAAGAAGAAGAAAAAGAATGAGAGGGAAAAGGGAAATAAGAAGAGGAAGAAAGGAGAAGAAGAGGAGAGGAAGAAGAGGAGAAATAAATAAGAAGAGGAAAAAAAGAAAAAGAAGAGGAGGAGAAGAAGAAAGGAATAGAGGAGAAGAAGAGAAAATAGAATATATTTCTTTTTTCTCTTCTTCTCCTCTATTCCTTTCTTCCTCTCCTCTTTCTTTTTTCTTTTTTTCTTCGATTTTCTCCTCTATTCCTTTCTTCTTCTCCTCTTTTTATTTATTCTTTGTTTTCTTATTTTTTATCGGGTATGTCGTTGTCGATATACCCCATCCCGATAACTTCAGCACGAGGGGGGGTCGATATACCCCCTCCCCGAAAACATTATTTTCCCATGTATGTATGTCATCGTTGTCGATATAACCCCCTCCCAGATAACTTTGACATGAGGGGCAGTCGATATATATACCCCCTCTCGACCGTGATAACTTATACCACGGGGCACCCCCCGGCCCTCTCGCTCGACCAAAACTCTCGAGGACACCCAAACCCTAGAAATAAACGATGTCGGTCTCCTACCCCCTCCCGCTACGCCCCTACCCAGCAAACTCTCTCGAGGCCACCCAAAACCCTTGAAGCGTTGTCGAGGCCACCCCAAACCCTAGAGAAGCAGCGTCGAGGCCACTAATATGATTCCTTATTGTGATTAGCTAGCTAGTTCTACATTTTCACTAATATATCCATATGTCATGTTTGAATAATAATTGCCATGTTGTAAATATTTGCAAAAACTATGGAGGACCCCCGAGACGAAGCAACAGAAGCGGTGTTGGGGGACATAATCGCAAAAGGAAGTGATGCTGTCTTGTCGTTTCTCAACAACATTGATGGTCTGGAAGGAAAGGGTGAAGAAGCAGGCTATGATTATGATGGGTCCGGTGACCCAATGCCGGTGCAAGAAGGAGACCGTGATGATGGCTCCGGTGACCGAACCGAGTCCGGCCAGGTATATATATTAGTTAAGCCCGTGCTGATAGCTAATTGATGCATTCATTGTTTTGGTATGTACACATATTAATTAACTCTCGTCTTTCTTCTTTTTTCTAGCCCTACGGATCGATCACAACTTCGGTAAAGAGATAAGGCCCGAATAAAAATCTGCGCTCGGATGAAAGGTTTGAGATCACAGCAATCGCGCGTGATGGCATGCCGATTGAACCCATCCAGACAAAGGAAGAATTTGCTGCTCGGTGCGGGGTTCTTGTTAGGGACAAGATCCCGATCAGCATCCACCAATGGTTTAAGCCTAAGAAGTAAGACCCTGAGGTGTCTTATGTCGACGATATGCAGAAAGATGATCTTTGGACCGCGCTGAAGGAAAATTTCACCCTACCGCCAAAGGAGGATCCGGAGAAGCCAGTTAAAGAACAATTGATCAAGTCTCATGCTCTTAAGAAGATGGCAGAACTATTCAGGAGGTGGAAGAATGAGATGAAAACATCGTTTGTCGACCAAGAAAAGACACCAGAATTCACCGGCCTGTATGAGAAGATCACAGATCACTGGCCCCTATTTGTGGCCCACAAGATATCAGACAAGAGTAAGAAGATGTCAGCGACAAACAAGAAAATGCTGCGAAGAAGAAGCTTCACCATCACACAGGGTCAGGTGGCTACCTCAAAGCCCGGCCGTTGTGGGCCAAGGCTGAGAATGACCTGGTTGATAAAGGGGTCGAACCAGAGACATTGAACTGGCCAGACCGTTGTCGGACTTGGTTCTTCGGGGTTGGTGGAACCTTGGACCCTGTATCAGGGAAGTGCGTTTGGATAAACGAGCAACTGAGACTACCTGTCACGAGGCTTCGGGAGTATATCAATGCAGCGTGGCAAGGGACGTCCGTTCCAGATAGAGAGACCGACGAGCTCACAATGGCCCTCGGGAATCCTGAGCACCCTGGACGGACACGAGGCACGCCAGGCTCCATTCCATGGAAGGTTGGGTTTCCCGATGCAGGCGGTTACAAATGCCAGGAGAGGAGGAAGAAAGTGGAGCATACCCAACTGCAGGCGCTGCACGCAAGGGTACAAGGAATAGAGGAACGAGAAGCAAATCGCAGCAAACGACCCGCCGAAGCTTCCCCCGAAGCTACCCCGCCATCTCAGCGGAGAAGTAGCATGGCTTCCACCGAGATGCTTCAGCAGGAGCCTGTCTTCACGGCTCCTGCTAGCTACCCCGTGGATGCTATCACGGAGTCTCAACATCGCCACCTTATGACGCAATGGATGAAAATGAAAGTCAAGGCGACTGTTGGCTCTGTTGCACCTCCTGAACCTGGCGCGACCTATCACTGTCGGTCGATTCCAGAAGGATATGCTAGTATGACGGTGGATGAAATAACGGACGGATTTGAGGACCTCGAGCATTACCACCCTATGGGTGAAGGGGAGACTCGGCTGGTTTCTTCTCTGAAGCCCCCATGCCTATGGCGGAAGGAGCTCATCAACCTTCCGAACTGGACGGCTCCGCCTCCTCCTCCTCCTCCAGCGAGTCAGGGCACTCCGCCTCCTCCTCCGACAAGCGATCAAGGTACTCAGCCTCCTTCTCCAGTGCGTGGCGGCACTCCGCCTCCTTCTCCGCCTTGTCAGCAAGGGCGGAAGAGACCCGCCACCGCTCCAGCTTCTCCAGCTCATCGTAGTCCTTCTCCTCCGCCTCGTAAGAAAGGAAAGAAGACAGTGGCAGCCACTCCGTTTGCTCCAGCGTCTAGCAGTACAGCCAGAGGCGGGAGGCAATACAGATTCGGTCCTTCTCTGAAGACTCCAAAGAAGTTACCATATGAGAGGACCCTGGAGGAAAACGTGAAGATCGTGTGAGCCGTAGTGACGAACTTCATTGAAGGGGTGAAAGCAAAGAAACATCCACCTCCGGAGGAGAAGATAGATCCGGTGAAAGCGAAGTGCACTCTGGCTGTCCTAAAGAAGCCATCAAAGTCTCCGCCGAAAGGCAACTATGAGCGCATTATTAAAAGGTCATTTATCAAAGCGGAGTGGTCGGGAAGTACTATCAGTGATCAAAGGTTAAAAGAACGACGAGCTGGGAAAAAATTGCCCAGCTCAGAGAAAAAGCGAACCAATCGTGCCCCCCGCTCAAGTGTCTAGCGATATCGTCGCTAATGATCCGAGGATGGTGCCCGGTTATACCAATCTTGGAGATTACCTGCCCGATGATGTACATTATGATTTCTTGGAGGTGGACGGACACAGATACGAGTACGGGAAGCCTCTCGTCAAAGATGAAAGATCTCTAACAACGATGATGCGAAAATTCCATGATTGGTACATGAAAGCCTACAGAGAGTCTGGGGGGAGGAATATTTTGACGGTGAGAGTTAAAGAGGAGCATGACCTCGTTGGAATTGATCTGTTGAATGTTCCATTTGAGGAGTTCTTCCAGTTTTTCAATCAACATGCCCTCGATAAATTAACGGTCACTTGCTACTGTATGTAAGTACTACTTCTGTCATTAAGTCTCTATATATAGGCCAGCTCTTTCATTGCATGTATTTATAATTATCCTCACTATATTATGCAGATTGAAGATCGCCAAATTGAAGAAAAGACAAATCAATGATATTGGGTTCATTAACACAAATCTCATAGATGCATATACGGTTGAATTTAAGGCTAGAGAGACCGAGACCAACTTGCCACGATCGTTGGTAATAAATGAAAACAAAGATATAATACTCTTTCCTTACAACTTCAAGTGAGTGTTACTGTCTTGTGCATATTCGGTTTCCCTTATTAGTCCAGGTTATAGTAATGTAATTGATGAGTTATGCATGCGTGCGCAGGTTCCACTATATTCTCCTAGAGATTAAGCTTGAGCAGGGACTAGTAACCGTCTTAGACTCGAGACGAAAAGATCCCCAGGAGTATGCGGAGATGACTGAAATGCTCGAGAATTAAGTTAAATCGATCATTATCGCACCATATCGGCAACTTTGTTCATTTCCTGATATCAAGTAATTGTTTTCTTTGTTTGGCAGGGTTTGGACAAAATTCACCTCAAAAGCTTCGGGACTGCCGAAGAAGCTGCAATTTAGACACCCGAAAGTAAGTACTACTAGCATGTTCCATGCATCTCCTAGTGATTCAAGCGCTAGTTTCATCAATACCATTTATATCATGCTTTCTTATCAGTTTGATTGACCTCTATTTCTTGTAAAGTGGTTGTGGCAGGAAGCCGAGAATAATTACTGTGGATACTACATTTGCGAGTCCATCCGCCACACGACCTGTGAGCGGGGCTACTTTGACAAACAATATGAAGTGTGTAAATAATAATATTCACAATTTTATTTTATTACCATCATTTGTGTTGAGTTTCATTTATTCATATATATATAGTGTTACTATTCATCATCCAGGGTGCAAAATAAGTTATTCTTCACCCGAGGTAATCTTACAATCATTTCAGAATTAAATTACGTTTGGAATTCAAATAGTTACATTTCTATTGATTCACTACGTAAAATTTGACATAAGAAAATAAAAATATAGGTCATAAGACAAGAAAATTTGCAGTTTATGTGTATTTTAGACTATGTTTTTACGTTTGTAATTTTACATAACATAAAATATTTTTTACGGCGATTATATATTTTCTTACGGTCTCTTTTTGCATCGGAAATAAGGCAAAACTTACGGAGCGTAAAATTACAGTGCATTGATGGTAAAATAGAGAGGGGGGGGTGAAGAATAACTATTCCTCACCCAGGGTGACGAATAACGCGATATATATATATATATATATATATATATATATATATATATATTGACCCCTTCTTCAAATTAGATGATTCGGATGCGGGATGAACTCCTACCACCAGATCGTATGCGAGCAATTCAAGAGAAATTGGTGACATTCTTTCTTGACCACGTGATCGATAAAGACGAAGAATACCATGTGGACCCTGAGTTCATATATAATTAGGAGATTATATTGTAAGAGATAATTATATTGTATATATGTAGTCAGTAGCGTCGGATAGATATACGAGAACTTGTTGTTCGACCAATCTCTCGGAGAAGGAGAGGTGGTCGATATCACTTCTCTCTGTATGCATATGTTCATGATGATCTTATGTTTCCTTCATTTGCTTACTAGCTAGCATGTCGAGTCCTCTCTATACGTATAGTACGTAGCGTCGACCAAGCACGGAGATAAGAGAGGACACTTCTCTCTATTAATTAGCTAGCTAACACAATATATGAAACACCTAAATTAACCCCCCAAAACCCCTAAACCACCCTCTTTCAAAAAAAAACAAAAACCTCAGCTCCTACCAGCTGCTGATGCATGGACGCCTATTGGTCCCGGTTGGTGCCACCAATCGGGACCAAAGGGCCTCCTACCTAGGCTCGCCGCGCCGGTCACGTAGAGGCCCATCTGTCCCAGTTCGTGTAAGAATCGAGACTAAAGGCCTAGGGCTTTAGTAACGACCCTTTAGTCCCGGTTCAACAACCGGGACAAATGGCCTTTTTCTACTAGTGTCATCGCAAAACTACACATATATTTTCTACCGTCGTATCTCGTCACTAAATTACATGTATATCAATTAATAAAGGTTGAAAGCTCAGCCCAGTTCGTGGCATTGAGCAGACCTGCAAGTCCTCGGATTACACTGATATCTTTCATAAAAACTGCACGTGTCTATAGCTGATGATTGACAAGATTATCAACAGCATATGTTCAGTGAAAACAAAAATATTGCAGTAATGCTCATCAGTGGGTCTAATTCCCCAAAGTTGCATAACATTAATCACATGATGCGACAAAGTGGGACTTGGTAGCTGAATTTTATTGTGTGACTATTGCGCACTCGGTATCTATTCTGCCTCACACTTGTGATCTGAGCTCGAATGCACCGATACTTCAGGCAACTAGCGAATCGGTATCAGACACCGTATCCGATACTGATACTCCTCCGATACGTATCCAAGGAGTATCCATGAATAAAGGATTTAAAACAATTCAGATACTTGAAGGATACTTTTTCAAATCATTTCGGATATGACCCAGCCCTTCTAAGAGACCACTCAGCCCAGTTAAGAGGCACACAACAACCCTAGTACCCCAATGCCCCCTTCCTTTCCCTCCCAGTTTTCTTTCCTCCCTCTGAAACTCACACCAGGCGGCGGCTGGTGGCTGCGTACCTAGCAGCTACTCACTCAAGGCCGGCAGCAGCGGCAGCTAGCCGGCAACAAGCTACTACTCATCACCAACGCCTCTTCTCTTTTTTCCTGCCCAGCCAAGCTCATTCCCTCTTCTTTCTCCTCTGATCTGTGAAGATCTCATTTTTCTCATCTCCACCTGCTAAACCTCCTACTGTACCTAAAAATCTAAGGGCACCATTGTGGAGCCATGTTCAAATCATAGAGAAATCACCTGGAGGAGGCAACACTAAATGAAAATGCGACTATTGTGGTCATGAAGCTTTGAGTAGCTACTCTAGAGTTTCTGCTCAATTGCTAAAGAAGACAGGGAACCATGGAATCCATGGATGTACAAAGGTCACGGTTGACATTCTAAATCCCGTTTTTTGAAAAATAAATAAATAGTAAAACATATCCGTATTGGCACTTTTTCAAAATGATGAATTTACGTATCCGTATTGGCCCGATACTGATACCCGGCATCCGTATCGGTGCATTTGAGGATATGAGCCTTGGAGAGCTCTGCACGTCAATTTTTTCTGGCCTCATTATGGTGTGTAGGAGATGGGTCCCTCCTAAATCTCCTGATCCACCAGAAGACCCAGTTCGTCGCCAGTCGTCCTCAGATCACTAGTAGAAAACATGGCTTTGGTCCAGGCCGGGTCAGCCCATTAGTCCCGGTTCAGTCCAGAACCGGGACCAATGGGGGCATTGGACCCGGTTCGAGAGCCCAGGAGGCCGGCCGGGCCACGTGGGCCATTGGTCCCGGTTCATCTTGACCTTTTGGTCCCGGTTGGTGTGACGAACCGGGACCAATGGGCCTCGCTCCTGGCCCACCACCATTGGTCCCGGTTGATGGATTGAACCGGGACCAAAGGCTCCCCTTTAGTCCCGGTTCATGCCACCAACCGGGACCAATGAGGTGCCTATATATACCCCCTCGCGTAAGAGCAGAGCACACTGCTCTATTTTTTTCTGGCGGAGCGGGAGAGGGCTTGGTGGTGCTCTAGCTCACCTCCTATGCACACAAGGTGTTCGATGGAATGCCCGAGCCACACTACTTAAGCTTTCTCCTCTCCAAGCTCGACCTCCAAGCTCCATTTTCCTCAATATTTGTCTAGCTTTAGAGGTCTGTCAAGCCCCGCCCCCGTCTTCACCGCCGTCGATCACCCGCGCCGAGCTCATCGCCGGCACCACCGCGGTGAGCCTCTTGTTCTTATCTTCTTTCTGAAAGGAAACATATTCTTACTTGTATGTTTACATAGATACTTGTATTATTTTCTTACTTTTATTATTGCATCTTATATAGTGCGTTGGTTTTGGTATCCGCCCCCGTCGGCCCTCGTCCTGTCTATGATTCGGATGTGGTATATATATTATCTTTATAACTATTGGTTCATTTATTGTTTATGAAAATTATGCCGACCAACGTGACATAGATTTTATTAATGTAGGATGTATGTGAATCGGAAATGCCAACCGACCCTATTGTCGAGAGGATAAATTTAGTTGAAGAAGAAAACAATTTGTTGAAGAAAAAATAAAAAAAATGAGGAGGAGAAGATGATATTGGAGTTGCATGTTGCGGATGTCGTCGATGATCACACGATCAAGATGGATGCAATGCGCTTGAAGATTAGAAAGATTAGAAAATATGCCATTCATACCGAGGCTTGGTATCATTATGCCGTTGGATCAATTGTTACCTTGGTTGCGATTATGATCGCATTTGTTTTCGCATTGAAATGTTTTACATAGTTTCAATGTATGGTTTAATTAATTAGATGCTGTGGAGAGCTATATGTTGTTAGATGAGAACTATGTATGCACTTTGGTTTTAATGTGATGATGAACTTCTATTAATTTGGACACTTAATTATATATAATGCACGTAGATGAACCGACAATGGATGTACGGTGACAGACACAGCTGCGAGTACATTAAGGGCGTGCATGAGTTTCTCGATGCAGCTGAGACAAACAAGCAGAATGGTTTTATGTGTTGTCCATGCACTAAATGTGGGAATACGAGGTCTTACTCTAACCGGAAAATCCTTCACCCCCACCTGCTTTACAAGGGTTTCATGCCACACTATAATGTTTGGACGAGGCACGGAGAAATAGGGGTTATGATGGAAGACGGCGAAGAAGAAGAGTACGATGACAACTATGTGCCCCCTGAATACGGTGATGCTGCAACGGGGGGAGCTGGTGAAGATCAAGAGGAACTAGACGATGTGCCCAATGATGCTGCAACGGGTGAAGCTGCTGAAGATCAAGAGGAACCAGACGATGTGCCCGATGATGATGATCTCCGCCGGGTCATTGTCGATGCAAGGACGCAATGCGAAAGTCAAGAGGAGAAGCTGAAGTTCGATCGCATGTTAGAGGATCACAAAAAAGGGTTGTACCCCAATTGCGAAGATGGCAACACAAAGCTCGGTACCGTACTGGAATTGCTGCAGTGGAAGGCAGAGAATGCTATGCCTGACAAAGGATTTGAGAGGCTACTGAAAATATTGAAGAAGAAGCTTCCAAAGGATAATGAATTGCCCGACAGTACATACGCAGCAAAGAAGGTCGTATGCCCTCTAGGATTGGAGGTGGAGAAGATACATGCATGCCCTAATGACTGCATCCTCTACCGTAGTGCATACAAGGATCTGAACGCATGCCCGGTATGCGGTGCATTGCGGTATAAGATCAGACGAGATGACCCTGGTGATGTTGACGGCGAGCCCCCCAGGAAGAGGGTTCCTGCGAAGGTGATGTGGTATGCTCCTATAATACCACGGTTGAAACCTTTGTTCAGAAATGAAGAGCATGCCAAGTTGATGCGATGGCATAGTGAGAACCGAAAGAAAGATGGGAAGTTGAGAGCACCCGCTGACGGGTCGCAGTGGGGAAAAATTGAGAGAAAGTACTGGGATGAGTTTGCAAAGGACCCAAGGAATGTATGGTTTGATTTAAGCGCGGATGGCATTAATCCTTTCGGGGAGCAGAGCAGCAATCACAGCACCTAGCCCGTGACTCTATGTATGTATAACCTTCCTCCTTGGATGTGCATGAAGCGGAAGTCCATTATGATGCCAGTTCTCATCCAAGGCCCTAAGCAACCCGGCAACGACATTGATGTGTACCTAAGGCCATTAGTTGAAGAACTTTTACAGCTGTGGAATGGAAACGGTGTACGTACGTGGGATGAGCACAGACAGGAGGAATTTAACCTAAAGGCATTGCTGTTCGTGACCATCAACGATTGGCCAGCTCTCAGTAACCTTTCAGGACAGACAAACAAAGGATACCACGCATGCACGCACTGTTTAGATGACACTGAAAGTATATACCTAGAAAAATGCAGGAAGAATGTGTACCTGGGCCATTGTCGATTTCTTCCGACCAACCATCAATGTCGAAAGAGAGGCAAGCATTTCAAAGGTGAGGCAGATCACTAGAAGAATCCCACTATGCGTACCGGTGATCACGTGCTTATGGTCAATGATTTACACGTAATCTCTGGAAAGGGTCCCGGTGGACTAGCTGTTCCGATTGACGCTGAGGGACACGCACCCATGTGGAAGAAGAAATCTATATTTTGGGACCTACCCTACTGGAAAGACCTAGAGGTCCGCTCTTCAATCGACGTGATGCACGTGATGAAGAACCTTTGCGTGAACCTGCTAGGCTTCTTGGGCGTGTATGGGAAGACAAAAGATACACCTGAGGCACGGGAGGACCTGCAACATTTGCACGAAAAAAACGGCATGCCGCCGAAGTAGTATAAAGGTCCTGCCAGCTATGCTCTTACTAAAGAAGAGAAACAAATCTTCTTTGAATGCCTGCTCAGTATGAAGGTCACGACTGGCTTCTCGTCGAATATAAAGGGAATAATAAATATGCCAGAGAAAAAGTTTCAGAACCTAAAGTCTCATGACTGCCACGTGATTATGACGCAACTGCTTCCGGATGCATTGAGGGGGCTTCTACCGGAAAACGTCTGATTAGCCATTGTGAAGCTATGTGCATTCCTCAATGCAATCTCTCAGAAGGTGATCGATCCAGAAATCATACCAAGGCTAAGGAGTGATGTGGCGCAATGTCTTGTCAGTTTTGAGCTGGTGTTCCCACCATCCTTCTTCAATATCATGACGCACGTCCTAGTTCATCTAGTCGACGAGATTGTCATCCTGGGACCCGTATTTCTACACAATATGTTCCCCTTTGAGAGGTTCATGGGAGTCCTAAAGAAATATGTCCGTAACCGCGCTAGGCCAGAAGGAAGCATCTCCATGGGCCATCAAACAGAGGATGTTATCAGGTTTTGTGTTGACTTCATTCCTGGCCTTAAGAAGATAGGTCTCCCTAAATCGCGGTATGAGGGGAGACTGACTGGAAAAGGCACTCTTGGAAGTGACTCAATAATATGCAGGGACGGATATTCTTGGTCTCAAGCACACTACACAGTTCTACAGAACTCTACCTTGGTGACCCCGTATGTCGATGAAGACAAGAACAGTCTGCGCTCCAAACACCCGGAGCAGTGCGACGACTGGATTACATGTGAAGACATCAGGACTTTCAGCAGTTGGTTGGAAACACGTCTTAGAGGTGACAACACTGTTAGTGATGAGTTGTACCTGTTGTCCAGGGGACCATCTTTGACTGTATTGACTTACAAAGGATACGAGATAAATGGGAATACATTTTACACGATCGCCCAAGATCAAAAGAGCACCAACCAAAACAGCGGTGTCCGCTTTGATGCAGCAACCGAGAGCGGAAAGGACACATATTATGGTTACATAGTGGACATATGGGAACTTGACTATGGACCTGATTTTAAGGTCCCTTTGTTTAAGTGCAAATGGATCAATCTGTCAGGCGGCGGGGTACAGGTAGACCCACAGTATGGAATGACAACAGTGGATCTGAAAAATCTTGGGTACACTGACGAACCGTTCGTCCTAGCCAATGATGTGGCACAGGTTATCTATGTGAAGGACATGTCTACCAAACCAAGAAAGAGAAAATATAAGGAAGCGAATACATCATACGATGAGCCAAAGCGCCACATAGTTCTATCAGGAAAAAGGGACATCCTGGGAGTGGACGGCAAGACAGACATGTCTGAAGATTATGAAAAGTTTCATGAAATTCCTCCCTTCAATGTCAAGGGTGACCCAAGCATCCTGATAAACGATGAAGATTATCCATGGTTACGGCACAATAAGCAAATGACACAAGCGAAGAAAAAGTGAAGACTTTCTCCCGCAACTATTATGATGATACCATGCCAACTTTGTAACACACGAGTATGCTACCATTGTCCGTTTTGTACATGCACATGCTATGTGGGTGAAATTATGATACCATGCCAACTTTCATCTTTTTCAGAGTTCATTTGAAATGCTTTAATGTCTTATGGTTCGGCCCTCGTAATACCATTATTGAAATTTTAACTATTCAAATTTGAAAACTAATGGCACTAACAGAAAGTTTATAATTTTTCTAACCTAAAAGCAAAAAGAATTAAAAAATAAAGCAAAAAAAAGAAAATAAATAATGCAAAAAACAAAACAAAAAAACAGTAAAGTTAATCACAAAATAAAATAAATAAAGCAACAAAGAAAACAAAGAAACTAAATAAGTGTTTTCAAATTTGAAAACTAATGGCACTAACAGAAAGTTTATAATTTTTCTAAAACTAAAAGCAAAAAGAATAAAAAATAAAGCAAAAAACAAAAGAACATAAATAATGCAGAAAACAAAACAAAAAAACTGGAAAAAAATAGCAACAATAAGTATTTTGTTGTAAGTAGAAACAAAATAAAATAAATAAAGCAACAAAGAAAACAAAAAAACAAAAAAAGTGTTTTCAAATTTGAAAACTAATGGCATTAACAAAAAGTTTATAATTTTCCTAAACTAAAAACATAAAGAATTAAAAAATAAAGCAAAAAACAAAAGAAAATAAAATAAATAAAGCAACAAAAAAACAAAAAAAAGTGCCACCTAATGGGCCCCCACGGCCTGAATACGACTAGAAACCCATCCAAGGGCCAGGATTCAGGCCCGCAGGAGGCCCAGTAGGCCCACAGGCATAGCAGTGACAATTAGGCCCGTAAGCCTGCAATGGAGAGAAGCTCGAGAGGGGTGCGGCAGTGGGGCTTATAAACCACTGCGCACCCCTCTCAACTAGCGAGGTGGGACTAAACTTTCGACGCCGCAGCAGCACAAGGCCTTTGGTCCGGGTTGGTGCTACCAACCGGGACCAGAGGCTGCCGCTTCCCGCCCTTGTGGCTGCTGAAAAGAGGCATTTGGTCCCGGTTGGTGGCACCAACCGGGACTAATGCCCACCTTTAGTCCCGGTTGCTACCATGAACCGGGACTAAAGGCTCTGCTATATAAGTCCACACTTAGGAAATTTTCAGTCTCATCTTGCAGTTGCCGCCCCCGACGACGCCGACGCCGACGCCGCCCGCCCCGGCCCGCCCCCGTTGTCGCCGTCGCCCGCGCCCCTGCCCCGACGCGCGCCGCCCCGGCCCGCCCCCGTCGCCATCGCCCGCGTCCCTGCCCCGACGCGCGCGGCCCCGGCCCGCCCTCGCCGTCGCCCGCGCCGGCCCCTTCGCCGACGTGCGTCGCCCCAGCCCGCCGTCGCCGTCGCCCGCGCCCCCTACCCCGAGCGCGCGCCCACTGCCCCGTCGCCATCCTCGCCGCCGACCCCGCGGTCCTCCTGGTCTGGCCGGCGCCCTCCCTAGCTAGCATTTTTTTTCATATATATGCTTTTTTTCTTATATATGCTTGTTTTATATATATATGTATATATGTTCTCTGTGTATATATATGTTCATGTATATATGCAAAAGATAGTTTTTTAGAAAAATTAGGATTTTTTTTTCTGTTCATAGATTTTTTTGGTGATATTAATTATTGTAAATATGCAAATGTTTTTGTATATTCATATGAACAATGAATTAGGCAATACTACTTCATGTATTTTTAAGAAGGAAGAAGAAGAAAAAGAATGAGAGGAAAAAGGAAATAAGAAGAGGAAGAAAGGAGAAGAAGAGGGGAGAGGAAGACGAGGAGAAATAAATAAGAAGAAGAAAAAAGAAGAAAAAGAAGAGGAGAATAAGAAAGGAATAGAGGAGAAGAAGAGAAAAATAGAATATATATTCTATTTTCTCTTTTCTCCTCTATTCCTTTCTTCTTCTCCTCTTTTTTTCTTCTTTTTTTCCATGTATATATGTATGTGGCTATGTATGTATAGATGGATAGCATTTTTTTCCATGTATGTATGTCATTGTCGATATACCCCCTCCCCGTTAACTTCGACAGGAGGGGGGGTCGATATAACCCTCCCCGATAACTTCGACATGAGGGAGGGTCGATATACCCCCTCCCTGATAACTTCGACATGAGGGGGGGACGAGAACTAGTTTAGGGGGTCGAGGGTTGAGAACTAGTTTAGGGGGTCAATGGTCGAGAACGTCGGACATTCATGAAAGAGGCGAGGAAGAAGGGGAAGAAGAGGGAGAAGAAGAGGAGAGGAAGAAGAGGAAGTCTTCTCCTCTATTCTTTCTTCTCTTCTTTTTTCTTCTTCTTCCTATATGTATTAGATTTTTATTTAGGTTGTTAATTAGTAGATATTAATTTTGTTCATATATGTATGGATGCATGTGATATGTATGTATGTATCGGGTATGTCGTTGTCGATATACCCCCTACACGATAACTTCGACATGAGGGGGTCGAGAGGCGGTCTAGGGTCGCCGAGGGGTCGAGGGTCGTCGAACATGAGAGGAAGAAGAGGATAAAAAAAGAAGGGGAAGAAGAAAAAAAGAGGAGAGGAAAGAATAGAGGAGTTCTCCTCTTTTTTTTTCTTCTTCCTCTTCTTTTTTTATCCTTGAAGCGTTGTCGAGGCCACCCCAAACCCTAGAGAAGCAGCGTCGAGGCCACCCCAAACCCTAGAGAAGCAGCGTCGAGGCCACTAATTAATATTAGTTCTACGTTTGCCACTAATATATCCATCTGTCATGTTTGAATAATAATTGCCATGTTGTCAATATTTGTAGAAACTATGGACACCACCCGAGACGAAGTACAAGAAGAGTTGTTGGGGGACATAATCGCACGAGGAAGTGATGCCGTCTGCTCGTTGTTTCTCAACGACATCGATGGTCTGGAAGCAGCTGGCTATGATTATGATGGCTCCGGTGACCTAATGCCGGTGCAAGAAGGAGACCATGAGGATGGCTCCGGTGACCCAATGCCGTTGCAAGAAGGAGACCATGATGACGTCTCCAGTGACCGAACCGAGTCCGGCCAGGTATATATATTAGTTAAGCTTCTGCTGACTAGCTAATTGATGCATTCATTGTTTTGGTATGTACACATATTAATTAAGTCTTTGTTCTTTTTTCTAGCCCTCCGGATCGAGCACAACTTCCGTAAAGAGACGAGGCCCGAAGAAAAAGTTGAGCTCGGATGAAAAGTTTGAGATCATAGCAATCGCGCCCGACGGCCAACCGATTGAACCCCTCAGGACAAACAGCGCATTTGTTGCTCAGTGCGGGGTTTTGGTTAGGGACAAGATCCCAATCAGCATCCAGCAATGGTTAAAGCCGGCTACAAAAGACCCTGAGGTGTCTTATGTCAATGATATGCAGAAACATGATCTTTGGACTGAGCTGAAGTCAAATTTCACCCTACCGCCAGAGGATGATCCGGAGAAGCCAGTTAAAGAGCAATTAATCAAGTCTTTTCTCTTAAGAGGATGGCAGAACTATTCAGGAGGTGGAAGAAAGAGCTGAATAAGTTTTTCGAAAATAAAGAGACACCAGAATTCAAGGGCAGATATGAGAAGATCAGAGATCACTGGCCCGCATTTGTGGCCCACAAGACATCGGAAAAGAGTAAGAAGATGTCGGCGACAAACAAGCAAAATGCTGCGAAGAAGAAGCATCACCATCGCACGGGGTCAGGTGGCTACCTCGTAGCCCGGCCTAAGTGGGCCAAGACTGAGAATGATCTGGTTGATAAAGGGATCGAACCAGAGACAATTAACTGGCCAGACCGTTGCCGGACTTGGTTCTTCGGGGATGGCGGAACCTTGGACCCTGTATCACGGAAGTGCATTTGGACGAACGATCAAATGGACATACCAGT
>NC_053027.1:1437286-1557883 GCF_003073215.2 Triticum urartu
GAATTCACGGAGATCAAAAAGCAAATATGAAAGTTTGGGAAAGTCTTTTTATTCCCTCTCATTTAACTTTCAAAAGTTTCGAATTCACTCACTTTCAGACAATCAATCAAACAATCAATCAAATCTATCTATTTATTATAACATTCCAAAATTTAGAATTTTGGGATGTTACATCAGGAGTTGGTCCTTCACAAGAACTCCGCACTGACGAATGAACTTGTCCGCAATCTTCTTAGGCGCTAATGGTTCGCCATTAGGTTTGATGGCCTCGATATTGTACTTTGCGCCCTCCTTCAACTTTTTGTTCGGGCCTCGTTTCCTGTTGCCTGAAGATTTGCTCGATCCGGATGGCTGAAAGAAGAAAGATTGATTCGTTAATATATCTTCAAGTCATTTAAAACATGTGATGATCACCAGATGCCTGCTTATATAAATATATATACCTCGCCGGTCTTTGTTGTTTCAAGATCAACATTTTCTTCTTTCATGTTCATAGTTCATGACTTCATCAATTCGGTCGTCGCGATCGAATATCATATCACCCTCCCCGGTGTTGTTTCGATATTCGGAGCCGTCATAATCTTCTTCATTCTGATCATCATCTGGCCCGCCAAGATTGCGTATGATATTGAACAGGGCCTCTTCTCCCTCTCTGCCGGTATTGTCCGCCATAGGTTTTATTTAACTAATCCAAAAGAAATATATTCAAATTACAATAAATGGATGCAATCTATTAATAAGGAAAAACTGAATCAATCATAGTACATAATAAGCATCATCGAATATAATCTCGAATACGTCGTCTCAAATAATAGATATAATCTCAAATACATCGTATCGAATAATAGATATAATCTCGAATACATCGTCTTGAATAATAGATATAATATCGAATACATGATGACCCACAAGTATAGGGGATCTATCGTAGTCCTTTCGGTAAGTAAGAGTGTCGAACCCAACGAGGAGCAGAAGGAAATGATAAGCGGTTTTCAACAAGGTATTCTCTGCAAGTACTGAAATAAGTGGTAACAGATAGTTTTGTGATAGGATAAATTGTAACGAGCAACAAGTAACAAAAGTAAATAAAGTGCAGCAAGGTAGCCCAATCCTTTTGTAGCAAAGGACAAGCCGGAACAAACTCTTATAATAGGAAAAGCGCTCCCGAGGACACATGGGAATATCGTCAAGCTAGTTTTCATCACGTTCATATGATTCACGTTCGATACTTTGATAATTTGATATGTGGGTGGACCGGTGCTTGGGTGCTGTTCTTACTTGAACAAGCATCCCACTTATGATTAACCTCTATTGCAAGCATCCGCAACTACAACAAAAGTATTGAGGTAAACGTAACCATAGCATGAAACATATGGATGCAAATCAGCCCCTTATGAAGCAACGCATAAACTAGGGTTTAAGCTTCTGTCACTCTAGCAACCCATCATCTACTTATTACTTCCCAATGCCTTCCTCTAGGCCCAAATAATGGTGAAGTGTTATGTAGTCGACGTTCACATAACACCACTAGAGGCTCGACAACATACATCTTATCAAAATATCAAACGAATACCAAATTCACATGACTACTCATAGCAAGACTTCTCCCTTTTCCTCAGGAACGAACGTAATTACTCACAAAGCATATTCATGTTCATAATTAGAGGGGTAATAATATGCATATAGGATCTGAACATATAATCTTCCACCAATTAAACCAACTAGCATCAACTACAAGGAGTAATCAACACTACTAGCAACCTACTAGCACCAATCCCGGACTTTGAGACAAGAATTGGATACAAGAGATGAACTAGGGTTTGGAGATGAGATGGGGCTGGTGAAGATGTTGATGGTGATTGCCCTCTCCCGATGAGAGGAGCATTGATGACGATGGTGATGATTTCCCCCTCCCGGAGGGAAGTTTCCTCGGTAGAACAGCTCTGCCGGAGCTCTAGATTGGTTCCGCCTCGTGGCGGCGGAGTCTCGTCCCGAAAGGTTGCTTTTTATTTTTTTCTTATCGAAAGACTTCATATAGGAGAAGATGGACGTCGGAGACCCACCAGGGGGCCCACGAGGTAGGGGGGCGCGCCCTAGGGGGGGCGCGCCCCCCACGCTCGTGAGCAGGGTGTGGGCCCCTTGGCCTTCATCTTTGACGAGGATTTTTCTTTATTTATGTTAAGACGTTCCGTGGAGTTTCAGGACTTTTGGAGTTGTACAGAATAGGTCTCTAATATTTGCTCCTTTTCCAGCCCAGAATTCCAGCTGCCGGCATTCTCCCTCTTTATGTAAACCTTGTAAAATAAGAGAGAATAGCCATAAGTATTGTGACATAAAGTGAAATAACAGTCCATAATGCGATAAATATTGATATAAAAGCATGATGCAAAATGGACGTATCAACTCCCCCAAGCTTAGACCTCGCTTGTCCTCAAGCGAAAAGCCGATAACAATAAATATGTCCTCATATTTAGAGGTAGAGGCGTCGATAAAAATAAAATACGAACATGAAGGCATCATGATTATTCTCATAACAGCAACATATATAGATTTTGTCATATGATTACTTATATTCAAGTGATGCTCTATTCACAATGCAAAAGTATAAATCATAAACCTTATTGGGCTCCGACAAACTATAATCTCAGTCATTGAAGCAATTGCAATTTATCATAACATCGGAAAGAGTCTATGTCAGAGCTAAAAAGCAAGTCCACATACTCAACTATCATCTAGTCCTTCATGACTGCTAACACTCACGCAATACTTGTGGTTACGGAGTTTTAATCGGACACAGAGAAATATAGGGGCTTATAGTTTTTCCCCATAACCTTTTACCTCAAGGGAAATGTCAACAATAATGGTTCATGCTCCCCTACATCCAGTTAGATATATATATCATGTTCATTCCAACATGCTGAGCTTGCCAAAGGATAAAATGAAAAAGAAAAGGTGAAGATCACCATGACTCTTGCATAAGGTAGAAGATAATAATAAAGGATAGACCCTTCGCAGAGGGAAGCAGAGGTTGCCATGCACTTTTATGGTTGGATATATAAAATCTCAATGCAAAAGAACGTCACTTTATATTGCCCCTTGTGATATGAACCTTTATTATGTAGTCCGTCGCTTTTATTACTTCCAGATCACAAGATCGTATAAAGCTTATTTCTCCCACACCAATCAATCATACATATTTAGAGCAATTTTTATTGCTTTGCACCGATGACAACTTACTTGAAGGATCTTACTCAATCCGTAGGTAGATATGGTGGACTCTCATGGCAAAACTGGTTTAGGGATTTTGGAAGCACAAGTAGTATTTCTACTTGGTGCTGAGAATTTGGCTAGCATGAGGGGGAAAGGCAAGCTCAACAAGTTAGGGGATCCATGACAACATACTTTATCTCAGATATAAGAAATACATAACTCATTACGTTGTCTTCCTTGTCCAACATCAACTCTTTAGCATGTCATATTTTAATGAGTGCTCCAAATCATAAAAGATGTCAATGATAATATATCTATATGTGAAATCTCTCTTTCCTTATTACTTCCTATTAATTGCAACAATGACCAAAGCTATGTCTGCCAACTCCCAACAACTTTTAATCATCATACTCTTTCTATGTGAAGTCATTACTCTCAATAAGATCAACATGAACTCTTTGTTTCTTTTTCTCTTTTCTTTATTCACCCAAGATCATGGCAAAATAATCAAGCCCTTGACTCAACACTAATATTTATTATATAGTAGCAAAAAGGCCCGTGCCTTGCAACGGAAAGAAACAACAATGCAAACTTTTGGTGGCCGTGTGATCTTGACGTCTCCATCGACGCCTAGCTTCCAATGGTATTGTTTTCCTGGCGGATCACAATATTTTGTTGGGTCCTAGCAAATATGTCCGTGCGTTGCATTAGGAAAAAAATATATCATAATCCCATTCCCAACACCTCCCCCACACAGCCCACAACATCTATTTCAACGTGACACCCCATTTGTCGATGTTTATCCTTTTTCCACCGTCACCAACGGTCTAACAGGTCGTAAGGCATCTGAACATGGTCAATCCCAAGGCGACGAGCTCACCCATCCATTAAACCATACCAATACAAGGAAATGTTTATAATTAAAAACACATTCCACTTGAGCTAGGCGTGAGGGCGTCCTCAATGAGCTACTCTATGGTGTCCATGTATTGGTAAAGAATACAAAATCTCTTACAAACAACATATTTTAACTCGGTAAAATCGTACTCCAACATTGACCTCAATAATTGGAGTAGTTGATCAGAAAAAGTGAAATATTATTCTTTGCAACAAAAATCTAAATTGTTAACAAGTCATCTAATGAAACACACATTTCCATCTATTAATCGAATATAAAGGATACAAAAATCACACTCATTATTTAATATCTTTTTTAGGGGAACTCATTATTTAATATCACTCATTAAGCTTTCAATTTGCGCGTACATGCATGATTGCATGCCATTTGAGCGTGATAGGTATGAAGGCTCCTGTTTTTTTTCTAAACACCAGCTCGACTCAGACAACACACACATTCACATGAGGACACGGCAACAGAATAGCTCGGCCATGGCCATAATTTAAGCATCTCTGCTTCTTTTTTATGGGAGGTCAGCTGTTTGATCTACTACATAAAGACGTAGAACAGGGCATTGTAATGGGAAAGAGAAGATGTTTAAACGCCAATGTGTTCCATGTTAATGAAAGAAGCCTATTAGTGTCCACAAGCCGTGTTAATTTGTCGTTCATCAGAATTGCAAGTACACATCACTAATTCATCCAGCCTGTTCGTCGCTGCTACCACAATCGTCTACTTATCCTCTGAACCCCGCCGCCCCGGCAACGCCACCTTTGCCTCCCGCTATGCTGTCTTGCCGCTGCCGCCGGGCACGAGACGGCTGGAGTGCGGATGCAGTCCGTGGAGGTGTCTTACATGCGAAATCATTGTCCTCCTACGGTGCTACCTGATTGGGAAGGACAGGCGTGCGCAGTCGTGGCCACACACGATACCCAGCGCTATACGATATCCATGGTTTTCACTTTCAATGAGATTTCATTGAAATTCACTGAATTTCATTAATTTCAGTAGACACTAAAATATTACGTTTTGGTCAAAATATTTCAGCAAATTCAGTAGTACATAGAAAATCAAATATTTTTCAAAATATTTTTTGAAAATTTCAAATATTTAATTAAATTCAAATAAATATTTCGGCATTTTGGCTGAAACGCAAACTGAAATAACTGAATTTCACTGAATTTCAGTGATTTCAGTTGGTCCTGAAATTTTATTGAAACTGAAATTGAAAACCATGACGATATCTCGTTCGACCAATGCATCGGCAATTTCAGTTATTTCAGTTGGTCCCAAAATTTTATTGAAACTGAAATTGAAAACCATGACGATATCTCGTTCGACCAATGCATCGGCTGGCGGCATTCATCGCGGACCGGGACCATGCAGGCATGGCACGACGGCGGACCGTCTGCTGGCGAGGCGGATGGAGGGCATCTTGCTCATGGGCCGGCGGATAGCATGACGGCGGTCCGGCTGTCGGCTAGGAGGAGGGAGATCCTCAGGTTCCTAGACTTTCTGCTGATGACGACACAACGGACAACATCGGCGAGTTCCTATGGCACCTATCATTGCCGGCACGGCCGTCTGTTGCTGCACCGTCTTCACATATCCAGGCCTCCGTCTCTGCCGAGACGATATTTATGGGAGGAATTGGGTAGTCGGCCAGGGATATCGGTGTTCGACTCCAACTGTCCTCGTCCTCTAGAGTCACGAAGAAAAAATAGTACGTGTTGGGTAACACCGTAGCAGGGGAGCGACGTACGAAAAGACCGAGCCAGATAAAGTCAGATCGTGGTTATCTCCAATTCATCGTTCGTCTAGCTTCAACTGGACGTGGCCTCGTGGGCCAGGCTTAGTTAGAAAAAAGAATCGAATTTGGCATATAACTTGGCTGGACGAGTTTCCCGACTGCGTGAACAATCATGAGTTGGGCAGAAAAATAGTACCACCGAAAAAAAATAAGGACTTTTTCGCAAGCGTTGTAGTACCACCTCGTTTATATTATGATTTTGTCTATACAAATCGTAAAAGCGTATTATGACATGAGAAAAAAGCGTATTGTGACGGTGTACCACCGAAAAAATATAAGGGACTTTTTCGCAAGCGTTGTAGTACCACCTCGTTTATATTATGATTTTGTCTATACAAATCGTAAAAGCGTATTATGACATGAGAAGAAAGCGTATTGTGACGGTGAACCCATGGAGTCAATCCGTACTTTATTATTAGGGAAAGATAGCTCACGGACTCGATTGCATAGAAAAATCATAAAACAAAACTCAAAACTAGATCATGCCATAAACTTTATTCTACTAGATCAAGATACTACTAATAGGATCGAACTAAGAAAAACGGTAAAGATAGGAGTTGTGATTGTGATACGATACCGGGGCACTTCCCCCAAGCTTGGCACTTGCCAAGGGGAGTGCCCATACCTAGATACTCAATTCTTCTTTGTTGGAGGAGACGGTGGTGGTGATGGATAATCGCACATTGAGCGTAAGAGGTCCTCCAGCTTGCGGATAATGCCCTTGAGTGCGACAATATGCTCCTTCAATAAAATATTTTCTTGTGTGAGATACTTATTCTGTATACGAGCTAACTCAATCATCTTGAAAGCTTCGATCTCAGTTGGGGTAAGAAGGTTATGATCAAGTTGAAGGATGTCTTTTGCTGCCGAAGCTTGATCCTCCGTGGCCTTCTTGATCCTTTTATCCTTGTTGAACTTCGTGGGTTCTTCCCCCTTCAGATCTATCCTCATGAGCCAAGCATCGTTGTCACCATTGTTGGAGGAGGGGGACGGCATGATGCCTGGCCTTGAAAACCCTGACAAAAAACAATTCGAAACAAGAACATAGGAGATTTGCGTGATACGGGAGTCAAAGCCTTTGGGAGAATATATAATGAATTTTTACCGACCAAAATACGCATTGTACAAGAAAACGGAGTCCGGAAGGCACACGAGGTGCTCACGAGGTAGGGAGGCGCGCCCAGAGGGGTAGGGCGCGCCCACCATCCTCGTGGGGCCCTCGTGTCCTTCCCGGACTGCTACTTATTTTTCTATTTTTCTAAATATTCCAAAACGAAGAAATATTGCCTTAGAAATTGTTTTGGAGTCGGTTTACTTACCGTACCACATACCTATTCCCTTTCGGAGTCTGAAACATTCCGGAAAGCGTCCCTTATGTATTCCTCCCGGGTTACAGTTTCAATAATATTGGTTTCTGTCACATCCCTAGTTCTGGTATGACCTAGGCTTGCTTTGTGCATCATGTTTAAATTTCAAATAAATTTGAAATGGGGATGTTTCAAACCCTAGCACCAAAACAAATTCAAATAGGTTCAAATTAAAAATGGATTTTCAATGAACCCAAAATGCTTTTCAAAAATGTTCATGGTCTTTGGAAAATGTTGGAAACAACAACCAGGGGTGATGCACATTTTTGCTAGAAATTTTGGATTTTTGAATGAACCCATATGTATTTGAATCGGAGCTGTTTAAAATAATATAAATATTTTAGAGGCTCCAAAAATGTTGGAATTTGGTGAGGGCCTCTGGTATATTATAACTAGTGGTCACAAGGAATCTCAACATTTTTATATTTGTGCCGGTATTTATCTTTAAGTCAAAAAAACAAATGTCAGAAATAGAAAAGAAAACAAAAAAAGGAAAAGGCTTACCTGGGCCTTACCTGAGGCCTGGCACTGGCGGCCCAGCTAGCCGGCCCAGCCAGCTGGCCCTGCCAGTCGTCTTCTCCACCGCGCCAAGAGGACGCCGAGCACGCGCTCGCCGCACGCGGCCACGCGCCCGGCCACCTCCTGCCTCCCTGCTTGCTCCGCGATCCCTGCAGCGTCGCCACGCACCCCCCGATCCCTCTCGCTCACTCCCTCTCGCTCCTCCCCCTCCTCTGTCCTCTCTCTCGCACACACCCGTGCGCCAACGCGGCCGCCGTCATCACCTCGCCTCCCTAACGTGTCTGCGAGCACCGCCGTCGTCGACTACGTCATCCTCGAGCAGCGAAGCGATGCGGGAGGCCCTACAACACCGCAATCGTCGTCGTCTTCAACCTCCAGCGAACGAGATCGCCAGCGACCCCTCGCTCGCTCCGGGCCTTCCCCGAGCCCGCTGGCCTGCTCTACGTGATCCCCATGAGCACCCCGTCGCAACGCCTCTCTCCTCCTCTTCGTTTTCGCGCCGTAGTCGCCGTTTCGACGAGCCCGAGATGCTCCTGCCGCCGGCCATGGCGCCGCCGCGTTCACAGCTGCTGCCAACCGCTTCTGAGCACGTTGCCATGCTCACTGCGTCCCCAGCAACCGAATGGGCCAAACCGCAGCCCCCCTAGCGCACTGCAGTGCCTAACCCGCATCAACCGAGCTCCGGCCGCCGCCGCGAGCCCTGCTCCGACGAGCTCCGCCGTCCCCGCGACCTCCCCTATGCCCAGGTGGATGCGGTCGAGCACGGGCTGCCGATTGGTAGTCCCCGCGCGCTCTTCCGCCGCCTGTAGCGCGTTCCGGCGAAGCACCGCCGCGCGGTTTGGTCGCCGCCGGCCAACTCCGACGGGCGCTGACGTGGCGGCTTAATTAGTGCTTAACCCCCTTCAAATTACCCCCCCTGAGACTGACCAGTGGGCCCCAGGGCTTAGTCAAAGCTAATCAGCCCAGGTTTGACTCGGGGTTAACCCCAGTGTCACTGACGTGTGGCCCCCACACGTCAGGTTTGACCTGGTCAGCCCTGCTGGCGCCTCTGTGACGTCACGCTGATGCAGTAATTGATTTTCTGGATTTTAAATAATTCATAGAATTTCAGAAAATGTCTAAAACTTCTAAAAACCATAGAAATTCAACCCTAGCTCAGAATGAAATAAATTATATATGAAAAATTATCAGAAAAAGGCAAGGAATCCATTTATGCCAGTTACATGCATGAAAAACCTACTTATACATGCTGTATACATGAAAACATAATATGGGCATTGTCGGTGTCAAAACCGGCGGATCTCGGGTAGGGGGTCCCGAACTGTGCGTCTAGGCCGGATGGTAACAGGAGTCAGGTAAGACGATGTTTTTCCCAGATTCAGGCCCTCTCGATTGTTGTAAAACCCTACGTCCTGCTTGATTAATATTGATGATATGGGTAGTACAAGAGTAGATCTACCACGAGATCGAGGAGGCTAAACCCTAGAAGCTAGCCTATGGTATGATTGTAGTATGATGATGAAGTTGTCCTACGGACTAGAACCCTCCGGTTTATATAGGCACCAGATAGGGTTAGGGTTACATAGAGTCGGTTACAATGGTAGGAGACCTTGAATATCCGTATCGCCAAGCTTGCCTTCCACGCCATAGGGTTAGGGTTACATAGTCTTCAATCTTGCATCTTTATAGTCCTGGAGTCTGGCTGAAGGTATAGTCCGGCTACCCGAACACCCCCTAATCCAGGACTCCCTCAGTAGCCCCTGAACCAGGCTTCAATGACGACGAGTCCGGCGCACAAATTGTCTTCGGCATTGCAAGGCGGGTTCCTCCTCCAAGTCCTTCATAGAAGATTGTAGACACCAAGAGTAGTGTCCGGTTCTGCAAAATAAGCTTCACCATATTGCCATAGAGAGAACAATATTAACACAAATCAAATCTGCTGACGTATTCCGCAGTGCGCCATCACACTACGGCCAAGTCCTTTACTCGAATTGTTTTTACTTTTCCACCTCAGCTTGTTTTGCGAGGTGGTTTCCTTGGCACGTCTCGTCGAAGCAGAGATCGTGTACCCCCCTTTTACGGGATTCTCATCAATACGGACGTGGGTAACCCAATCGTGCCCGTTAGCATATTTTCTCGATTAAAGGCGAGTCCAAAACGGTTACGGGGAGGGCTCCTGGTATTCAACCTCTTATAAAGAGACCAGGGCCTTATCTTTTCTCCAACAAGTTCACCCGTCGCCTCGAGTTCCAACACCCTAGGCTCCAGATTCCGGGCGCCTCGGACCTTCGAAAATGTCCGGTTCCGACATTCAAGGCCGATGGATGCCCTCCTCCGTCACGGAGGAGGACGTGCTAAAGTTGAGAGAGGCTAAGTTCCTGACCGGCGAAATTTGGCATAGGTTGCCTGCTCAAGGGCAGGTCATCCCCAGTCCCCAGCCCAGTGAGAGCGTGGTGTTCATGTCTCACTTCCTTCGGGGGTTGGGCTTCCCAATGGATCCCTTTGTGAGGGGACTGCTGTTTTATTACGGGCTGGGATTCCACAACTTAGCTCCGGAGTCCATCCTCCATATCTCCTCGTTTATCATTGTGTGCGAAGCGTTCCTCCGTGTTAACCCTCACTTCGGACTATGGCTCAAGACCTTCAAAGTGGAACCAAAGATGATCGAGGGATGGCACGCAGAGTGCGGAGGCGCTGTTATAAGCAAAAATGCTGATGCTCCATGGCCCGAGGGCTCTTTTCAAGAGGAGCTAGGCTTGTGACAACGAGAGTGGTTTTATATCACCGCTCCCCGGAGCACCAAATGGGTGGCGCCTCCTGCCTTTCGCTCGGGTCCCCCACCACGTCTGGCGTCATGGGTCAATAGGGGGTTGGATTGGGGTTTGCCCAAAGACGTGCCCTTGTTACAGGGCCGCATTAAAGATCTCTTGGAAGGAGACCTCAGCCTGGTCAAGGTGACGCAGGTCATGCTGATTCGCCGAATATTGCCCGGCAAACGCCGCCCCCTTCGCCTGTGCGAATTTAATCCAGAGGGACCGCGAGCTCTCGAGAACTTCATGGGCGCAACGCCCGCGGAGATGTATAAACTGTTCTTGGGATCACAAGAGATGTGTCCGGATTCGACCGAGGACGCAGGCCTAAGCCGCAATCGCCTGGATACTCAAGTAAGCAACCTTGTGCCCGGACCTTCTATCCGTAGAATTGTCATAAACTTGCCCCTAAAAGAGCCGTCCTTTTAAACAGGAGTGGATAGCGAAGGCAAAGCTGATCAGGTGTCTGGCTCCCCTTCCTGAAACCAGGCCGGATCCCGTGCTAGTCAGGATGCTAGAGATAATGCCTTCGAAGGGGGAGGACAAGGAAGCTATGGCCTCCTCGAAGGAGGCTGCTCCGAAGGGAGGAACCGACGATTCCTCTCCTAAGGGGAAGAAGAGAGCCGCCTCTGACGACCCGGAAACCATGGCCGTGAAGCGGGGGAGAAAATCCTCGTCAGAGGGTCCGACACCGGGGAGTTCCTCGGCCGGACTACGCCCTCAAGGGGATCAGCCCTCCAGCGAGCCGTAAGTAGAGAAGATTAACCAAACTTTTACCTTGTAGCTAGGACCTCAGCCCTTCTCAGCAGAGCTCGTTTCGGGGGATCTTCTTCCGGAGATGATGGAGAGCGGGACGCCTCCCCCTGCCGTGCCGCCTAGCGAGGCGGGCGACCCTGAGGTGTCGCCGCGGAGAGTTTCTCCGAATCCGGCAGGGGCGGAAGATGGCTATGCGGCCCCCCAAGGTTCTCCGTGTCCGGCCTTCGAAAGAGGTCATGGGACGAGCCCGACACCGTCTGGTGCTCGGTCGGAGGAGCTAAAGATTCTGCTGGGGCCAGCTTGTATCTCAGAGGAGCACCGTGCATTGATGGGCACGGTGATTGAAAGGATCTCATCCGCAGAGAGCGGACTGCATGAGGCCGTCAAAAGTTTACTGACGGGTTTTGAGGTACATTAGATAATGTACACTTTTGGCAGTTGCGCATGAATAAGATGCGCCCTATGTAGATAGTAGCCCCTGAGACTCTGCGCGTCGTCAAGAAATGATGGCACGCGGAGGATCATAATCCCAGGTCTAAGATGTCGCCTTTGAATGTAGGCGGTAGGGTGTCCGGAATCGAGCCGAACTGACGATTTTGACGAACTAAAGTGGCAACTAGACGTGGCAGAAGCCGACATCATGCTTGTCAACAAGCGGCTTGAGGAGGCTCAAGGTATGCAATTCCCCGGGCGGCATGAGGTAAGAAAAGTTTGAGGCCTTTGTCTTACAATGTGTGTGTTTGATGCAGATGGTGCGGCCGCCGTGGAGAGTCTTAGAGCAAAACCTGCCCGAGCTAAAGAACAAGCCAGAGAAAGTGATGCGGCCGCCAAGAAAGCCCTTGAAGAGCTGAGAGCCGAACAGGCTGCCCATTGCCGAAGCAAGGAGGAGATGGCCGAGATGGCCGAAAAGTTAAAAAGCGCTACAGACCGTTGTAGACTTCTTGAAAAAGAAGACTAGGCGAAACAGACGGACTTAGAGAAGGCCGCTGCCAATGCCAAGGACGCGCGCTCTGCAATGAGAGCTGCGAAGGAGGAGCTGCGTCAGGCCGAACAGATTGCGGCTGGAAAGCCCTTTATGCTGCGAAGGAAATTTTGCGATCCGAAGTTTTCTCCGTTGGACCGAATGTGGAGTGTGGAGGATACCTATCTGGACTTGGCAGCGAGTGCTGCTGATGTGACTGAACACTTTCGAGATCAGAAGGATCGCGAAGTGGAAAAGCTTTTCTGGTCGCAGTTTCACAATCCAGAGCGTCCACTGGCAGTGGACGATCGTTTGGCTCAATGGGCCGAACTGAATAGATTGTCCGGACTCGCCATGAAGTACGTCATGGGTTATCTGTGGCCGGGGAGATCGGAGCCGAAGAGTTATTTCAGCTTGGTGCAGCAATTCCTTGACGCGGTGCCGCGTATAAATGCAATGAAGAGGTTAGCATGCATAGAGGGCGCAAGGATGGCTCTTGCCCGTGTTAAAACATACTGGGCGGAGATGGAGACCACCATTGTTGCGTCCCGAGATTCGAACAAAAGCCGAGTACCCTTCGAGCACTATTTTCAGGAAGTCCTTGAAGGCGCTCGTGTAATAGAGACACAGTGCTCGAAAGATGCTATGTTATGATAGCATATGTAATTATAAAGTAATATTTTGATAAATTGTAGTGGCCTTTTTATACTTGTGCCTTCAAGTATTGGGAACACCTCCTGTGTGGCTGTTTTAATATATATATAAAATCTGAAAGATGGCAGTCGTTGGCTTCAGCCCCCACGCACATAGTGCGGGGGTGCTCGCAGAAGACGCATTTTCACACTTAACCCAACGTCTTGGTCCAACGAAGGAGGTGATAGCGCAGCGGGCCAGGCAACCGGACTATAATGCTTTAACACTTTCACTTAGCCATAGGAGCTTGACAGTGGGACTATTTAGGTAGCTCCTTGGTGGCGACTGCGCTCATCCGAGTTCGGGGCGCGTATGTGCCTGACCGGGAAGCGGCCCTTCGTTAAAACGGAGGAATCCGATAGATTCCGATAGGTCATCGAGTGGCTGACCAGTCTCACGCTACATCATGACGGTCAGTTTTCGGCTTGCTCTACTGAGGTGCTCGCCCGGCTGAACCGGGGCACAATCGCAGTAGTTCTCCTGGTGCTACCTTAGCTGATAGAGCGGAACGTAAGGTAGCCGAACTCAGGAGCCGGGCAACCCAACATTTGACCAAAGACATGATTCGGAGCTGATGCATATAATGCCAAAACTCGCGACGCCGAACACTCCCTAAGGTATTCGGTCTTTATGAGTGCGGGCGAAACAACACTCTTTATTAAAAAAGCCCCTAGTGTCCAGGTACGTGCAAAAATTCTGACATGGCCACATGCCAAGACGCCAGCCTCCTCCTTGGTTATATCAGAAAAAACCAGGGGATGTGTAGCAACAAGAGACAGTAAAAAAGGTTTACGCAGGGTCTTAATCTAAAAAGAATCATTTAGGACGGGTCCCTACTGCACGTCTGCGCCTGTGTCTCCGTTGTGCCGTATCCTGGACGGGCGCCGCACGACGTTCATCTGTAAAAGAGAGGAACTGAGTTGAAAACGGGTCGTGCCGAAAAAGTTTAAAATAAACAAGGTGTAAAGTAAAATATATAAAATTGAGCTTTATTGTCTCTTATTATATATGCATGGAGCCCCTAGTGCGGGGGTATATGGCCACTAAGCCTGCATCGATGATGATTTTGTACCGAACTCGTCTATCCGCGTTCGTGGTCTTTAATGACCTATTTTGAAGTTTTCTGGCCGGTGAGGCCATTTTGCTGTGGGGCTGTCAAATAGGCCGCACAGTCCTCCCCTTGGGGAGGCGCACTTTAGTGCTTCCCCTTCAAAGAGATGATGCCTCGTGGACCGGGCATCTTAAGCGTAAGAGATGCATAATGCGGTATTGCGTTAAAGCGAGCGAAAGCTTCACGTCCCAGTAGTGCTTGATAGCGACTTGAGAACGGGACGATATGGAAGGTCAGCTTTTCGCGGCAGAAGTTATCGGCAGAGCCGAATATGACTTCGAGCCGGAGAAAACCCATACAACGGGTGTCCGGACCAGGTATTACCCCTTGAAAGGAGGTTTTGCTACGGCGGATTCTTGCTGGGTTTATCCCCATGTGCTGGATTGTATCCTGATATATCAGGTTTAGTCCACTGCTGCCGTCCATAAGGACATTTGAAAACTGGAGCCCGCCAATTACTGGATCGAGTATCAAGGCAGTCCAGCCTGCATTCTTGATATTTCTAGAATAATCTAGCTGATCGAAGATGATCGGTTTTGACAACCAGTGTCCGGACCCTTTGGGGATGGGCCGTGTGGTGCGTACCTTTACGGGCGCCGCACGTTTTGTTATGTGAAGTGAGTTCACTGTTTTTACTTCTTGTGGGAAGTTCTTTTGTTTCCTGGTACTCTGCTTTTGGGGTTTGTCCTCGTCTTCGCTTGGTGTGTCGAGCCCCTTGTGTTCGGTGTTGAGTCTGCCGGATTGTTTGAAAACCCAACAGTCTCTGTGGGTATGGTTAGCAGGCTTCCTGGGAGTACTGTGTATCTGACATATCCTGTCCAAGATTTTATGTAGGTTGGATGGATCGTCCCTGTTATCCTGGGGGGCGATTTTGCCTGACTTTGTCGTGAGCCTTTGAATTCGGCATTGACTGCCGTGCTCTTCGGACTTTTGTCCTTAGTTCGGCGACGGTCCTTCTTGCGTCGCGGTTTTCCGTTTCCATCCCTAGTTTCAGATGTACTTGGGTCGCTGGGGCTGCACCTTGCCAACCAGCAGTCCTCCCCTGCACAAAAGAGGGTCATGAGGTATGTTAGTGCGGCCATTGTTCTTGGCTTCTCTTGGACGAGGTGTCTGGCGAGCCATTCGTCTCGGACGTTATGCCTGAAAGCTGCTAAGGCTTCGGCGTCCGGACAGTCGACTATCTGATTCTTTTTAGTGAGGAATCTATTCCAGAACTGCCGAGCTGATTCTCCGGGTTGTTGAGTTATGTGACTAAGGTCGTCTGCGTCCGGAGGGCGGACATAGGTCCCTTGAAAATTTGCTCGGAAAGCATCCTCGAGCTCTTCCCAACTTCCAATTGTGTTTTCAGGAAGGCTTTTGAGCCAATGCCGGGCTGGCCCTTTAAGCTTAAGGGGTAAATATTTTATGGCATGGAGATCATCTCCTCTAGCCATGTGTACGTGGAGGATATAATCCTCGATCCAGACTCCAGGGTCTGTTGTTCCATCATATGCCTCTATGTTTACGGGTTTGAATCCCTCTGGAAATTCATAGTCCAGAACCTTATCGGTGAAACATAGGGGGTGTGCGGCGCCCCTGTATTTGGGTGTGCCGGATTCTGATGATGGCTTCATAGAATTGCTGACGAGAGCTTGCTTTCTTGGCCCATAAATTGACCTGACTGGGCCCTGATGCGGATCCTTAAGTGGGTCGCATGCCGATTTAAGTGCGGCGCCGCTTGCCGCTTTATGGGGTCGTCTATCCGACCGTGTGGCTTTCTCATTTTTTGAATGCGAGGGCTCTAGGGCCTCTTCATCAAATTCAGGCAGTAGCTTTCTTTTCGGATAGCTTTTAGTGCGGCGACTGTCGCCGTATTTATCTGCGGTATTGACTACTTTGCTCCATCTAATCCGGAGTGCATCTTCCGCTGTTTTCAGCTTCCGCTTCTGCTTTTACAGGCTGCGCACAGTTGCAACGAGCCTCTCATGGAGATTCTTCTGCTCCATGGGTTTATCCGGCGTGAGGTCGTCCGGAATGCCGTTTTTGCCGGAGGAGGGATGTCCGGTTTCTCCATCCGTGTTGCCCTGTTCGGACGGTTGCTCTAAGGCCTGCTCGTCGTCTACCAGCTTGTCCTGCTCTATGGCTGGGTTTTTATCGAGGCGGGGCTTGGGTCGGTGTTTACGCCGACGCTTTGATTGTTTTTCGGGGGGTCGATCTCCCGTTCCATCCCCTTTTTCCTCGTTGTCACTTCCTTTAGGGGTATCCACCATGTATACATCGTGAGGTGAGGTGGCTGCCCAATGCCCTATGGGCGTTGGTTCGTTGGTATCTCCTGCATCGTCATCCATGCTATCGATGTCTCCGAAGTCGAAGTTGAGCACGTCGTTTAAATTGTCGACAGTGGCTACCAAGTGGGTGGTGGGTGGGCTTTGAATTTGTTCGTCGTCCGTATCCCATCCTCGCTGACCGTAATCCGGCCAGGGCTCTCCTGATAAAGAGAGAGACTTGAGAGAATTCAGGATGACGCCAAAACGCGAGTGCTGAAAGATGTCTGCGGCGGTGAACTCCATTATCGGCGCCCAATCGGATTCGATCGGCAGGGGCGCGGGGGGTTCGGAGTCCGGGGAGGAGCCCGGATCCTCGGAGTTACGGGTTATGCAGAGCGCGGGGCTAGCGTTTGGCTCGATCGCCTTTGAGATCGCAGCCCCCGAGGTGGCGTCCGACCACTCGTCCTCGATTGGCGTAATAGGCTCCGAGTTAGAGGTCCGAACCGATGCGTCTGCGGCCTCCAAGACACTATCAAAGGCAGAGCTAGATCATGCCCCTCGAGATGGTGCGGCGCGCTTGGCCGTGGCCCGAACCCGTCGAAGATCAAGTCTCCGCGGATGTCAGCCGTGTAGTTTAAGCTTCCAAACCTGACTTGATGGCCAGGGGTGTAGCTTTCGATCTGCTCCAAATGGCCAAGAGAGTTGGCCCGCAGAGCGAAGCCGCCGAAGACGAAGATCTGTCCGGGGAGAAAAGTCTCACCTTGGACCGCATCGTTGTTGATGATCAAAGGAGCCATCGGGCCTAAAGGCGACGGCACAGAGGAACTCTCAATGAAAGCACCAATGTCGGTGTCAAAACCGGCGGATCTCGGGTAGGGGGTCCCGAACTGTGCGTCTAGGCCGGATGGTAACAGGAGTCAGGGAACACGATGTTTTACCCAGGTTCGGGCCCTCTCGATGGAGGTAAAACCCTACGTCCTGCTTGATTAATATTGATGATATGGGTAGTACAAGAGTAGATCTACCACGAGATCGAGGAGGCTAAACCCTAGAAGCTAGCCTATGGTATGATTGTAGTATGATGATGAAGTTGTCCTACGGACTAGAACCCTCCGGTTTATATAGGCACCGGATAGGGTTAGGGTTACATAGAGTCGGTTACAATGGTAGGAGATCTTGAATATCCGTATCGCCAAGCTTGCCTTCCACGCCAAGGAAAGTCCCATCCGGACACGGGACGTAGTCTTCAATCTTGCATCTTTATAGTCCTGGAGTCCGGCTGAAGGTATAGTCCGGCTACCCGAACACCCCCTAATCCAGGACTCCCTCAGGCATTTTAAATGCTTCATTTTGAATTGCATTTGAATCTTACATGCTTCATTTTGAATTGCATTTGAAGGTATAGTCCGGCTACCCGAACACCCCCTAATCCAGGACTCCGACGGGACGTGCTTGGGACAGACTAGGCAATTCAAAATGCAATTCAAAATGAAGCATTTAAAATGCCTGAGGGAGTCCTGGATTAGGGGGTGTTCGGGTAGCCGGACTATACCTTCAGCCGGACTCCAGGACTATAAAGATGCAAGATTGAAGACTACGTCCCATGTCCGGATGTGACTTTCCTTGGCGTGGAAGGCAAGCTTGGCGATACGGATATTCAAGATCTCCTACCATTGTAACCGACTCTCTGTAACCCTAACCCTATCCGGTGCCTATATAAACCGGAGGGTTCTAGTCCGTAGGACAACTTCATCATCATACTACAATCATACCATAGGCTAGCTTCTAGGGTTTAGCCTCCTCGATCTCGTGGTAGATCTACTCTTGTACTACCCCTATCATTAATATTAATCAAGCAGGACGTAGGGTTTTACCTCCATCGAGAGGGCCCGAACCTAGGTAAAACATCGTGTTCCCTGACTCCTGTTACCATCCGGCCTAGACGCACAGTTCGGGACCCCCTACCCGAGATCCGCCGGTTTTGACACCGACATTGGTGCTTTCATTGAGAGTTCCTCTGTGCCGTCGCCTTTAGGCCCGATGGCTCCTTTGATCATCAACAACGATGCGGTCCAAGGTGAGACTTTTCTCCCCGGACAGATCTTCGTCTTCGGCGGCTTTGCTCTGCGGGCCAACTCTCTTGGCCATTTGGAGCAGATCGAAAGCTATGCCCCTGGCCATCAAGTCAGGTTTGGAAGCTTAAACTACACGGCTGACATCCGCGGAGACTTGATCTTCGACGGGTTCGGGCCACGGCCAAGCGCGCCGCACCATCTCGAGGGGCATGATCTAGCTCTGCCTTTGGATAGTGTCTTGGAGGCCGCACACGCATCGGTTCCGACCTCTAACTCGGACCCTATTACGCCAATCGAGGAGAGCGGTCGGACGCCACGTCGGGGGCTGCGATCTCAAAGGCGATCGAGCCGAACGCTAGCCCCGCGCTCTGCATAACCCGTGACTCCGAGGATCCGGGCTCCTCCCTGGACTCCGACCCCCCCGCGCCCCTGCCGATCGAATCCGATTGGGCGCCGATAATGGAGTTCACCGCCACAGACATCTTTCAGCACTCGCCTTTTGGAGTCATCCTGAATTCTCTCAAGTCTCTCTCTTTATCAGGAGAGCCCTGGCCGGATTACGGTCAGCGAGGATGGGATACGGACGACAAAGAAATTCAAAGCCCACCCACCACCCACTTGGTAGCCACTGTCGACAATTTAAAGGACATGCTCAACTTCAACTTCGACTCCAGAGACAATTTAAAGCAGAAGCGGAAGCTGAAAACAGCGGAAGATGCACTCCAGATTAGATGGAGCAAAGTAGTCAATACCACAGATAAATACGGCGACAGTCGCCGCACTAAAAGCTATCCGAAAAGAAAGTTACTGCCTGAATTCGACGAAGAGGCCCTAGAGCCCTCGCATTCAAAAAATGAGAAAGCCACACGGTCGGATAGACGACCCCATAAAGCGGCAAGCAGCGCCGCACTTAAATCGGCATGCGACCCACTTAAGGATCCGCATCAGGGCCCAGTCAGGTCAATTTATGGGCCAAGAAAGCAAGCTCTCGTCAGCAATTCTATGAAGCCATCGACATCAGAATCCGGCACACCCAAATACAGGGGCGCCGCACACCCCCTATGTTTCACCGATAAGGTTTGGACTATGAATTTCCAGAGGGATCAACCCGTAAACATAGAGGCATATGATGGAAGAACAGACCCTGGAGTCTGGATCGAGGATTATATCCTCCACATACACATGGCTAGAGGAGATGATCTCCACGCCATAAAATATTTACCCCTTAAGCTTAAAGGGCCAGCCCGGCATTGGCTTAAAAGCCTTCCGAAAACACAATTGGAAGTGGGAAGAGCTCGAGGATGCTTTCCGAGCAAATTTTCAAGGGACCTATGTCCGCCCTCCGGATGCAGACGATCTTAGTCACATAACTCAACAACCCGGAGAATCAGCTCGGCAGTTCTGGAATAGATTCCTCACTAAAAAGAATCAGATAGTCGACTGTCCGGACGCGAAGCCTTAGCAGCTTTCAGGCATAACGTCCGAGACGAATGGCTCGCCAGACACCTCGCCAAGAAAAGCCAAGAACAATGGCCGCACTAACAAGCCTCATGACCCGCTTTTGTGCAGGGGAGGACAGCTGGTTGGCAAGGTGCAGCCCCAGCGACCCAAGTACATCCGAAACTAGGGATGGAAACAGAAAACCGCGACGCAACAAGGACCGTCGCCGACTAAGGACAAAAGTCCGAAGAGCACGGCAGTCAATGCCGGATTCAAAGGCTCACGACAAAATCAGGAAAAATCGCCCCCCAGGATAACAGGGACGATCCATCCAACCTAAATAAAATCCTGGACAGGATATGTCAGATACACAGTACTCCCGGGAAGCCTGCTAACCATACCCACAGAGACTGTTGGGTTTTCAAACAATCCGGCAGACTCAATGCCGAACACAAGGGGCTCGACACACCAAGCGAAGACGAGGACAAACCCCAAAAGCAGAGCACCAGGAAACAAAAGAACTTCCCACAAGAAGTAAAAACAGTGAACTCACTTCACATAACAAAACGTGCGGCGCCCGTAAAGGTACGCACCACACGGCCCATCCCCAAAGGGTCCGCCACTGGTTGTCAAAACCGATCATCTTCGATCAGCTAGATTATTCTAGAAATATCAAGAATGTAAGGCTGGACTGCCTTGATACTCGATCCAATAATTGGCGGACTCCAGTTTTCAAATGTCCTTATGGACGGCGGCAGTGGACTAAACCTGATATATCAGGATACAATCCAGCACATGGGGATAAACCCAGCAAGAATCCGCCGCAGCAAAACCTCCTTTCAAGGGGTAATACCTGGTCCGGGACACCCGTTGTATGGGTTTTCTCCGGCTCGAAGTCATATTCGGCTCTGCCGATAACTTCTGCCGCGAAAAGCTGACCTTCCATATCGTCCCGTTCTCAAGTCGCTATCAAGCACTACCTGGGACGTGAAGCTTTCGCTCGCTTTAACGCATACCGATTTGCATCTTCTTACGCTTAGATGCCCGGTCACGAGGCCATCTCTTTGAAGGGGAAGCACCAAAGTGCGCCTCCCCAAGGGCGAGGACTGATGCGGGCCTTTGACAAGCCCCACAGCAAAATGGCCTCACCGGCCAGAAAAACTTCAAAAATAGGGTCATTAAAAACCACGAACGGCGGGATAGGACGAGTTCGGTACAAAATCAATCATCGATGCAGGCTTAGTGGCCATATACCCCGCACTAGGGGCTCCATGCATATATAATAAGAGACAATAAAGCTCAATTTTTTATATTATTACTTTACACCTTGTTTATTTTAAACTTTTTTCGCACGACCCGTTTTCAACTCAAGTTCCTCTTCTCCTCTCTTTTACACAGATGAACATGATACGCGTGCGGCAGCCCGTCCAGGATACGGCACAACGGAGACACAGGCGCAGACGTGCAGTAGGGACCCGTCCTAAAGGATTCTTTTTAGATTAAGACCCTGCGTAAACCTTTTTTACTGTCTCTTGTTGCTACACATCCCCTGGTTTTTTCTGATATAACCAAGGAGGAGGCTGGCGTCTTGGCATGTGGCCATGTCAGAATTTTTGCACGTACCTGGACACTAGGGGCTTTTTTAATAAAGAGTGTTGTTTCGCCCGCACTCATCAAAGACCGAATACCTTAGGGAGTGTTCGGCGTCGTGAGTTTTGGCATTATATGCATCAGCTCCGAATAATGTCTTTGGTCAAATGTTGGGTTGCCCGGCTCCTGAGTTTGGCTACCTTACATTCCGCTCTATCGACTAAGGTAGCACCAGGAGAACTACTGCGATTGTGCCCCGGTTCGGCCGGGCGAGCACCTCAGTAGAGAAAGCCGAAAACTGACTGTCATGATGTAGCGTGAGACTGGTCAGCCACTCGATGACCTATAGGAATCTATCGGATTCCTCCGTTTTAACGAAGGGCCGTTTCCCGGTCAGGCACATACGCGCCCCGCACTCGGATGAGCGCAGTCGCCACCAAGGAGCTACCTAAATAGTCTCACTGTCAAGCTCCTATGGCTAAGTGAAAGTGTTAAAGCATTATAGTCCGGTTGCCTGGACCCCTGCGCTATCACCTCCTTTGTAGGACCAAGACGTTGGGTTAAGTGTGAAAATGCGTCTTCTGCGAGCACCCCCGCACTATGTGCATGGGGGCTGAAGCCAACGACTGCCATCTTTCAGATTTTATATATATATTAAAACGGCCGCACAGGAGGTGTTCCCAATACTTGAAGGCACAAGTATAAAAAGGCCACTACAATTTATCAAAATATTACTTTATAATTACATATGCTATCATAATATAGCATCTTTCGAGCACTGCGTCTCTATTACACGAGCGCCTTCAAGGACTTCCTGAAAATAGTGCTCGGAGGGTACTCGGCTTTTGTCCGAATCTCGGGACGCAACAGCAGTGGTCTCCATCTCCGCCCAGTATGTCTTAACACGGGCAAGAGCCATCCGTGCGCCCTCTATGCATGCTGACCTCTTCATTGCATTTATGCGCGGCACTACGTCAAGGAATTGCTGCACCAAGTTGAAATAACTCTTCGGCCCCGATCTCCCCGGCCACAGATAACCCATGACGTACTTCATGGCGAGTCCGGACAACCTATTCAGTTCGGCCCATTGAGCCAAACGATCGTCCACTGCCAGTGGATGCTCTGGATTGTGGAACTGCGACCAGAAAAGCTTTTCCACTTCGCGATCTTTCTGATCTCGAAAGTGTTCGGTCGCATCAGCAGCACTCGCTGCCAATCCAGATAGGTATCCTCCACACTCCACATCCGGTCCAACGGAGCAAACTTCGGATCGCAAAATTTCCTTCGCAGCATAAAGGGCTTTCCAGCCGCAATCTGTTCGGCCTGACGCAGCTCCTCCTTCGCAGCTCTCATCGCAGAGCGCGCGTCCTTGGCATTGGCAACGGCCTTCTCTAAGTCCGTCTGTTTCGCCTGGTCTTCTTTTTCAAGAAGTCTGCAACGGTCTGTAGCGCTTTTTAACTTTTCGGCCATCTCGGCCATCTCTTCCTTGCTTCGGCAATGAGAATGGGCAGCCTGTTCGGCTCTCAGCTCTTCAAGGGCTTTCTTGGCGGCCGCATCACTTTCTCTGGCTTGTTCTTTAGCTCGGGCAGGTTTTGCTCTAAGACTCTCCACGGCGGCCGCACCATCTGCATCAAACACACACATTGTAAGACAAAGGCCTCAAACTTTTCTTACCTCATGCCGCCCGGGGAATTGCATACCTTGAGCCTCCTCAAGCCGCTTGTTGACAAGCATGATGTCGGCTTCTGCCACGTCTAGTTGCCGCTTTAGTTCGGCAAAATCGTCAGTTCGGCTTGATTCCGGACACCCTGCCGCCTACATTCAAAGGCGACATCTTAGACCTGGGATTATGATCCTCGGTGTGCCGTCATTTCTTGATGACGCCCAGAGTCTCAGGGGCTACTATCTACACAGGGCGCATCTTATTCATGCGCAACTGCCAAACGTGTACATTATCTAATGTACCTCAAAACCCGTCAGTAAACTTTTGACGGCCTCATGCAGTCCGCTCTCTGCGGATGAGATCCTTTCAATCACCGTGCCCATCAATGCACGGTGCTCCTCTGAGATACAAGCTGGCCCCAGCAGAATCTTTAGCTCCTCCGACCGAGCACCAGACGGTGTCGGGCTCGTCCCATGACCTCTTTCGAAGGCCGGACGCGGAGAACCTCGGGGGGACGCATAGCCATCTTCCGCCCCTGCCGGATTCGGAGAAACTCTCCGCGACGACACCTCAGGGTCGCCTGCCTCGCTAGGCGGCACGGCAGGGGGAGGCGTCCCGCTCTCCATCATCTCCGGAAGAAGATCCCCCGAAGATGAGCTCTGCTGAGAAGGGCTGAGGTCCGAGCTACAAGGTAAAAGTTTGGTTAATCTTCTCAGACATAAATCAAGGATTTCCCTCATCCCTCAAAAGGAAAATCTTTCTCTACTTACGGCTCGCTGGAGGGCTGATCCCCTTGAGGGCATAGTCCGGCCGAGGAACTCCCCGGTGTTGGACCCTCTGACGAGGATTTTCTCCCCCGCTTCGCGGCCATGGTTTCCAGGTCGTCAGAGGCGGCTCTCTTCTTCCCCTTAGGAGAGGAATCGTCGGTTCCTCCCTTCGGAGCAGCCTCCTTCGAGGAGGCCATAGCTTCCTTGTCCTCCCCCTCCGAAGGCATTATCTCCAGCATCCTGACTAGCACGGGATCCGGCCTGGTTTCAGGAAGGGGAGCCGGATACCTGATCAGCTTTGCCTTCGCTATCCACTCCTGTTTAAAAGGACGGCTCTTTTAGGGGCAAGTTTATGACAATTATACGGATAGAAGGTCCGGGCACAAGGTTGCTTACTTGAGTATCCAGGCGATTGCGGCTTAGGCATGCGTCCTCGGTCGAATCCGGACACATCTCTTGTGATCCGAAGAACAGTTTATGCATCTCCGCGGGGGTTGCGCCCATGAAGTTCTGGAGGGCTCGCGGTCCCTCTGGATTAAATTCCCACAGGCGAAGGGGGCGGCGTTTGCCGGGCCATATTCGGCGAATCAGCATGACCTGCGTCACCTTGACCAGGCTGAGGTCTCCTTCCAAGAGATCTTTAATGCGGCCCTGTAACAAGGGCACGTCTTTGGGCGAACCCCAATCCAACCCCCTGTTGACCCATGACGCCAGACGTGGTGGGGGACCCGAGCGAAAGGCAGGAGGCTCCACCCATTTGGTGCTCCGAGGAGCGGTGATATAAAACCACTCTCGTTGCCACAAGCCTAGCTCCTCTTGAAAAGAGCCCTCAGGCCATGGAGCATCAACATTTTTTTCTTATAACAGCGCCTCCGCACTCTGCGTGCCGTCCCTCGATCATCTTAGGTTCCACTTTGAAGGTCTTGAGCCATAGTCCGAAGTGAGGGTTAACACGGAGGAACGCTTTGCACACAACGATAAACGAGGAGATATGGAGGATGGACTCCGGAGCTAAGTCGTGGAATTCCTGCCCGTAATAAAATAGCAGTCCCCTCACAAAGGGATCCATTGGGAAGCCCAACCCCCGAAGGAAGTGAGACATGAACACCACGCTCTCACCGGGCTGGGAACTGGGGATGACCTGCCCTTGAGCAGGCAACCTATGCCAAATTTCGCCGGTCAGAAACTTAGCCTCTCTCAACTTTAGCACGTCCTCCTCCGTGACGGAGGAGGGCATCCATCGGCCTTGAAGGTCGGAACCGGACATTGTCGAAGGTCCGAGGCGCCCGGAATCTGGAGCCTAGGGTGTTGGAACTCGAGGCGACGGGCGAACTTGTGGGAGAAAAGATAAGGCCCTGGTCTCTTTATAAGATGTTGAATACCAGGAGCCCTCCCCGTAACCGTTTGGGACTCGCCTTTAATCGAGAAAATATGCTAACGGGCACGATTGGGTTACCCACGTCCGTATTGATGAGAATCCCGTAAAAGGGGGTACACGATCTCTGCTTCGACGAGACATGCCAAGGAAACCGCCTCGCAAAACGTGCTGAGGTGGAAAAGTAAAAACAGTTCGAGTAAAGGACTTGACCGTAGTGTGATGGCGCACTACGGAATACGTCAGCAGATTTGATTTGTGTTAATATTGTTCTCTCTATGGCAATATGTGGAAGCTTATTTTGCAGAACTGGACACTACTCTTGGTGTCTACAATCTTCTATGAAGGATTTGGAGGAGGAACCCGCCTTGCAATGCCGAAGAGAATTTGCGCGCCGGACTCGTCGTCATTGAAGCCTGGTTCAGGGGCTACTGAGGGAGTCCTGGATTAGGGGGTGTTCGGGTAGCCGGACTATACCTTCAGCCGGACTCCAGGACTATAAAGATGCAAGATTGAAGACTACGTCCCGTGTCCGGATGGGACTTTCCTTGGCGTGGAAGGAAAGCTTGGCGATATGGATATTCAAGATCTCCAACCATTGTAACCGACTCTATGTAACCCTAACCCTATCCGGTGCCTATATAAACCGGAGGGTTCTAGTCCGTAGGACAACTTCATCATCATACTACAATCATACCATAGGCTAGCTTCTAGGGTTTAGCCTCCTCGATCTCGTGGTAGATCTACTCTTGTACTACCCATATCATCAATATTAATCAAGCAGGACGTAGGGTTTTACCTCTATCGTGAGGGCCCGAACCTGGGTAAAACATCGTGTTCCTTGACTCCTGTTACCATCCGGCCTAGACGCACAGTTCGGGACCCCCTACCCGAGATCCGCCGGTTTTGACACCGACAGTAGGGATGAGGATCCTCCTGACCAGCCTTTGATGGCAGAGTTCTTGTTAGCATCCGAGAGGAACAAGCGTGAGACTAACTGCTTGCTGGCACAGATTGAGCAGAACACTGCACATTAGTGTAAGAAGTTGGTTTCCATCACCGACTTCATTGGTCTGAAACCACCCACCTTCCATCATTCCATTGAGCCACTCGATGCGGATGACTGGCTCCGGAGCATCACTCACAAGTTGCTTTCTGCGAACGTGGCTGAAGGTGACAAGGTCACCTATGCTACCTATCACCTGGAAGGTCCTGCTAGTATTTGGTGGCAGAGCTATGAGCCTATGCTTCCAGCTGGTCAGATTCCTACCTGGAGGGATTTCACCGAGGCTTTTCGTGAGCACCACATTCCTCAGGCTCTCATTGACCGCAAGAGGGAAGAGTTCTGTAGTTTCACCCAGGGTAAGCTGCCTGTTGATGCTTACAGTAGAGAGTTGGGAAACCTCGCCCACTATGCTACAGAAGAAGTGTCCACGGACGCTAAGAAGCAGGCTAGGTTCCAGAAGGGTCTCAACCCTAAGTTGCGTCGTGATCTCCACCTGCATCATTGTGATACTTTCCAGGCTCTTGTGAACAAGGCCATTAACGCAGAGACAGCTCAGCTCACTTACGAGGAGTCTCGTAAGCACAACCGTGATCTGGGTTCTTCCTCCCGCTCTGGCTCTCAGAAGCGACGGATTTGGATTCTGAACTCAGCTCTTCCACCTGGATATGCACCGAGGCCATCCGATGTGGCGCCTCACCCAACTCAGCAACGTGCTCCACCCAGGCCTATTAGTGGACCACTTGCCAATGTAGGTCCACGTCCTACCCCAGGAACTTGCTTCACCTGCGGAGAACCAGGACACTATGCACGTGACTGCCCTCAGTCCAGTTATACTCCACCCCAGTCTGAGAGGTCTGTTGGCCGTGAAAAGCCATCAGTCAAGATGATCAGTACCAAGCCAGCCTCCTTTGAACGAGCATGTGTGCACCATGTCTCAGCTACAGAAGCTCAAGATGATCCCAACATCGTACTGGGTACACTTCTTGTCAATTGTCACCCAGCTTCAGTTCTGTTCGATACTGGAGCATCTCACTCCTTCATATCCGAAGGTTATGCTCGGTTGCACGACATGTCATTTTGTGATATGCCAACTCCACTAATAATCCAGACTCTTGGTTCCAAATGGCAAACCTCTAAGGTAAGCCATGGTAATCAAATCCTTGTGGACAGACTGGTATTCCTTGCTTCTTTGATATCTCTCAAGTCTTCAGATATTAACATCTTCTTGGGTATGGACTGGATGACAGCTCATCATGCCAAGATCGATTGTTACACCAGATCTGTTCAACTTACACATCCATCTGGCAAAATAGTCACTGTCTCTACTAGAGTTGCAAGGCGTCAACTCTATTCTCTTAATGCCAGCCCTCTTCCAGACCTTGAAGATATTCCGGTAGTCCGTGACTTCCCGGATGTCTTTCCAGAAGAACTGCCAGGTGTCCCACCTGACAGAGATGTAGATTTTGTCAAAGAACTTATCCCAGGAACTGTTCCAATCTCTAGGAGACCATACAGGTGGCACCCGTGGGAATACCGTGCGTGAGGCCGCAAAGTGATATGAAGTGTTACATGCTAGATCGGTGTGACTTAGGATCGGGGTCCCGGCAGCTTGGGTATCAGAAAGGAAATAATGCTATCTTCGTAGTCATTGATCATCTCTCCAAAGTGGCTCACTTCCTACCTGTTCGAGAGAGTATCACTGCTAGTCAGCTCGCTGATTTATATATCTCCCGAGTAGTGTCACTCCATGGTGTTCCACTAGAGATCAATTCAGACCGTGGCAGTCTTTTCACCTCTCATTTCTGGGAAAGTTTCCAGAATGCCATGGGAACTCATCTTTCTTTTAGTACCGCTTTCCACCCTCAGTCAAGTGGTCAGGTGGAAAGGGTCAACCAAATTCTTGAAGACATGCTTAGAGCTTGCGTTATCTCATTCGGTATGGATTGGGAGAAATGTTTTCCCTTTGCCGAGTTTTCTTATAACAATAGCTATCAATCCAGTCTTAAGAAAGCACCCTTCGAGATTCTGTATGGACGAAGATGTCGAACACCTTTGAACTGGTCAGAAACCGGTGAAAGACAATTCTTTGGACCGGATATGATCCAGGAGGCAGAAGAGCAAGTTCGCATCATTCATGAGAATTTGAAAACAGCCCAATCTCGTCAAAAGAGCCAGTATGACCGCCGTCATAAGGAAGTGGCTTATGAAGTTGGCGACAAGGCTTACCTTCGGGTTACTCCTTTGAAGGGTACCCATCGTTTCGGTATCAAGGGCAAGTTGGCTCCTCATTACATCGGTACTTTTCGCATTCTCGCTAAACGAGGAGAGGTTGCCTACTAGTTGGAACTACCCCCACATCTTTCTCGAGTTCATGATGTCTTCCACGTCTCTCAACTCGGGCGTTGCTTCTCGGATCCCATCCGCGGAGTGGACCACGAAACGCTTGATCTCCAAGATAACCTCACTTATTGAGAGTACCCAGTTCGCGTTCTGGATCAAGCAGAGCATGTCACTCGACGTCATAACATCAAGTTTCTCAAGGTTCAGTGGTCTCATCATTCCGAGAGAGAAGCTACCTGGGAGCGAGAAGATCGTCTTCGACTTGAGTACCCCGCTTTCTTTCCGCCAACTCCTGAATCTCGGGACGAGATTCTTCCGAGTGGGGGCGAGTTGTCACATCCCTAGTTCTGGTATGACCTAGGCTTGCTTTGTGCATCATGTTTAAATTTCAAATGAAGTTGAAATGGGGATGTTTCAAACCCTAGCACCAAAACAAATTCAAATAGGTTCAAATTAAAAATGGATTTTCAATGAAACCAAAATGCTTTTCAAAAATGTTCATGGTCTTTGGAAAATGTTGGAAACAACAACCAGGGGTGATGCACATTTTTGCTAGAAATTTTGGATTTTTGAATGAACCCATATGTATTTGAATTGGAGCTATTTAAAATAATATAAATATTTTAGAGGCTCCAAAAATGTTGGAATTTGGTGAGGGCCTTTGGTATATTATAACTAGTGGTCACAAGGAATCTCAACATTTTTATATTTGTGCTGGTATTTATTTTTAAGTCAAAAAAACAAATGTCAGAAATAGAAAAGAAAACAAAAAAAGGGAAAAGGCTTACCTGGGCCTTACCTGAGGCCTGGCACTGGCGGCCCAGCTGGCCGGCCCAGCCACCTGGCCCTGCCAGTCGTCTTCTCCACCACGCCAGGAGGACCCCGAGCATGCGCTCGCCGCACGCGGCCACGCGCCCGGCCACGTCCTGCCTCCCTGCTTGCTCCGCGATCCCTGCAGTGTCGCCACGCACCCCCTGATCCCTCTCGCTCACTCCCTCTCGCTCCTCCCCCTCCTCTGTCCTCTCTCTCGCACGCACCCGTGCGCCACCGCGGCCGCCGCCATTGCCTCGCCTTCCTAACGTGTCTGCGAGCACCGCCGTCGTCGACTACGTCATCCCCGAGCAGCGAAGCGACGCGGGAGGCCCTACAACACCGCAATCGTCGTCGTCTTCAACCTCCAGCGAACGAGATCGCCGACGACCCCTCGCTCGCTCCGGGCCTTCCCCGAGCCCGCTGGCCTGCTGTGCGTGATCCCCGTGAGCACCCCGTCGCAACCCCTATCTCCTCCTCTTTGTTTTCGCGCCGTAGTCGCTGTCGGTGTCAAAACTGGCGGATCTCGGGTAGGGGGTCCCGAACTGTGCGTCTAGGCCGGATGGTAACAGGAGGCAGGGAACACGATGTTTTACCCAGGTTCGGGCCCTCTCGATGGAGGTAAAACCCTATGTCCTGCTTGATTAATATTGATGATATGGGTAGTACAAGAGTAGATCTACCACGAGATCGAGGAGGCTAAACCCTAGAAGCTAGCCTATGGTATGATTGTTGTATGATGATGTTGTCCTACGGACTAGAACCCTCCGGTTTATATAGACACCGGATAGGGTTAGGGATACATAGACTCGGTTACAATGGTAGGAGATCTTGAATATCCGCATCGCCTAGCTTGCCTTCCACGCCAAGGAAAGTCCCATCCGGACACGGGACGGAGTCTTCAATCTTGTATCTTCATAGTCCAGGAGTCCGGCTGAAGGTATAGTCCGGCTATCCGAACACCCCCTAATCCAGGACTCCCTCAGTAGCCCCCGAACCAGGCTTCAATGAAGATGAGTCCGGCGCGTAGATTGTCTTCGGCATTGCAAGGCGGGTTCTCCTCCAAATTCCGTGTACCTGTTGAATAAAGTCCAGTTTCTTGTAAATGTTGCGCTCCTTGGCTCCTACGCCCAATAATGGCCGTCTTCCACGTGTCAAAAGAATGCGAATAGCCGGGGCGTTTTTACATCCACACCCCTAGCCATATAAACGAGCCGCCTATTTAACTGGATGGGTATTCAGGTTCAAACCACATCTTCTCCTCTCCGCGAGTTATCATCAGAGCGCTTCCAGCAAAGGTCCATTCCAACATGTCCAGCCGTCGCAACTCCTCCCCTCGCCCCTCCGGTCCCAAACCCGGGGACTGGGAGAGTTGCACCATCCCGCACAGCGAGTTAGTGTCGCTTCAGGCCAAGGGATTTCTTCCCCCGGCATACATGGTCCCGGTCCGAGCCGGTCTCGCCACCTACAATGGCGGAAAACAAGCGGAGAGCACCCCCAATCCTTCTAAAGGAGAGCGGGTGTGCCTCGTCCCCTATCTAATAAGGGGACTGGGATTTCCGATTCATCCATTTCTCCGCGGGCTTCTGAAGTTTTACGGTCTCCAGCTGCACAATCTTATGCCCGCCTCCGTGTTACATATCGCGGGCTTCGTCGCCCTTTGCGAGCTATTTTTAGGCGTGGAGGCTCATTTCGCGCTGTGGAAGAGGTTATTCTACCTAGTGCCCCGTTCTCAAGAGGGGTCTATCTATCAAGTGGGCGGAGCCGAAGTATGGCGCATCGCCGGGACCGGATACCTATCCGGGACCCCAAAGAAGGCGTCCGAGGATTGGCCTTCGGAATGGTTTTACATAGATGACGTCCCGCTACCGGACCCTATCCGGGTCGGTCTCCCTGAGTTCAACAATGCCCCATTGAAGAAACGCCTGAGCTGGCGTCCACGGAGTTCTCAGAGAGAAAGTGACAGAGACGTCCTTTACCTGATGAGCCGGATAAGACTGTTGGCTCATTCCGGACTAACCATGATTGAAGTCATGGCCGTATGCATTATGCGGGGGTTGCAACCGCTTCAATATAGAGGCCACCCCATGTGGGATTTCAACGGGGAGGATGACGCCATCCATTGCGGTCATAAGGGGCCGGCCTCAGCCGCCGCCTTAGTGAAGATCTTATCCTCTTTGTACAAGGGAGAAAAGGAGGAATTCCTCCATGTCAATCCACAGGCCGGATTCAGTATGTACGATCCTCCAAATTGGGTAAGTGAACAATTGCGCTTGCCCGTTTGTTTTATACTCCCACGGTTAGATAGATAGTCTAATGATTTCAATGCAGGAACTGCGACAGGAGGTAAAGGATATAAACAGCCGTCCTCCACAGCCCGAGGACCCAGAACGGTCCCTCAATCCGGACTCCGAAGAGGATCTGGACATATCGGTGGAGCTTATTGACGGGGTGTTCTATCAGCTAAGTAAGGACGATACCTTGGTGGCCATTACGGCGGATTACCCAGGGTTAATCCCGGCCTCCCAGGTGAAGGAAACCGGAGTCCCATTCCCTTGAAAGAGATTCCATTCTCACGTATTCCGGTGTTTCTAACGACAACCGTGTTTTGCAGGGGAGATTTCCGAGGAAGGAGGCCGAACCTGCGGCGGCTAGCCAACGAGGGGCTGCAGGGCCCCGTGGGGCAAAAAGGAATGTAGTCCGGACTGAGATGCCGGCGCAAAGGTATAGCGCACCCTCTGTTTCCCTGGAGTTATTTTGTCAGGGCATATTAACGTTTGTGCTATCTTCAGAACGAAGAGACCTCGCCGGACTATATCCGGAGATGTTGCCAATCGCGCCTCCACCAGCCAGGCTCTAACGTCTGGCCAGGAAGCGGAGGCGAGCACAAGGCGCGCACCGGACGCTCCTCCGACAGAGGATGAGGACAGGCTGTGTGCCACAAAATCTGAAGTCGAGAGTGCCATGAACCACAGGCGTCGCCGGACAGTTCTACGCGATGGTTGTTTCTCCCAAGAGGCTTTAGATGCCTTTAATTCGGGAGATGCGTACCTCCGTGCCGCTCAAAATGGTTTAGCCAGAGCCACAGAGCAGTATGTAAAAGACATACGAGTAAGAAAATTTTGGTTAAAATATATATATATGCCAGTAGCCCCCGAGACTTGAAGCAGTTAGAGAAACTGATTTAAGGATCATTTAATATGCAGGTTCTTACAGAGAAGAATACTGTACTGTCCCAGGAGCTGGAAAAGTGCAAGGCCCAACTAGAGGCCGCACTAGCCGCAGCAGGGGAGCCCCAAGAGACCCCCTCGGGTAAGATACACTTCGAAAGATTAGTATTGTGCGGTGTGGATGCAAATCTAACAGATCATATTGCAGATGGCGCTGGACTCGATCCGGACAAGCAACAACTCTTACGCCGGCTAAAGGCTGGTGAGAGTTTGTTGACAAAGGTGAGGCGGGAGAAGAATGATCTTCAGGATGCCAACACCAAGCTGGGCGTCGAACTTAAAGATGTTCGTGGCCAGCTGTCGGACTCCACGAAGGAGAATCAGCGGCTTCGACGCGGCATATTTAGTAAGTGCTTGAACGAACTTTGAAAAAAAGTTCGGTGAGGAAGTCGACTAACAGAGTAATGTCTGTAGGTATGCTCACAGGTCGTCCTGCAGAGGAGATGCCCGGTTCTACGGGTGACCTTCTTCCCGAACTCTTGCAACTGCACGAGCGAATTCGGTAGGCGATGCGAGGTATTGCCCAAGCCTTATGGCCTGCCCACTCCGTGCCCAGGGGCCTTGGAGAACCTGCGGAGAAGCTGAAGGGAGCTCGGCGGCGCTTCCGGTTGTGGAAGATATCGGCCTGCCGACAAGGCGCTAGGGAGGCCTGGGCCATGGTGAAGACCCGTTTTACGAAGTCTGACCCAAACCACATGGCCGAGGTCGGACCAGTGGGGCCTGACGGGAAGGAGATCCCTGTAAGCTTAGTATACGGCCAAGTAGAGTTGGCCGTGAAGTATTCCCAGCAGGACTGTAAATTAGACAGCCTGTTAGATGGTATAGAAGAGGAATACAATCAGTCAGAATGACTGTGTAATTTTGAATTGACACGTGTAATGCCTTCTAGCCGGATTGTAGATCGTTTGTCGTTGCCGACCTTTTCACTTCAACCTCAGGACCTGACGATCCGGAGTGTGTCCGAATACCCTAACGGTTATATAAGAACCGGGGTATGCGTGGAAACCAGGCGTAGGGGTCATCAGTGCTTTATCAGACAAGTGCCCAACTAGTTATGTTATATTACATGGTTAGTAAGAAACATCTTCCAGAGAGAATAGTTCCGTTAAGGGTTCCTTTTGCTGGGAGGCATGCCCTAAGGTGCATGTCCGGACTGCTTGAAGAGACGCAGAAAAGAAAGCATTTGGGGGCGCATAAAATGAGTAAAAAGATCATATTTTATTTCACCGACCGAATATTCCCTTAAGAACGCTAGCTTTCGGCTTCACCCAGTCTGAGGTACACCTCTGGCTGACCCGGCAGTAACAATCGCAGAGGTGCTCCCTTTACCGCCTAGCCGAACAATCAAGAACGTAGGGGTAAGCACAGGAGCCAGGCAACCTAGCTTGACCAAAACTTAAGTCATATCGATGATTATAATGGTGAAGAAAAAGGTACATGCGGAAGTTTGACGCATGTGTTGGGCATGAAGCCCGCATAAATAAGCTTCTGTTAAAGAAGCCCCCAGGTTTAATGAGCGCGAGTGGCGCGTCACTATATGAGCCTTTAAGGGCTATAAAAGGAAAAATGGGAAGGAGAGAAATGTAAGACAGAAAAATTCAACAAGGAATGAACAGAGGAAGGAGACGAACACAGAGTCCGGCGCTAGGCATAGAATCTTCGGAGACGGGCGGCGTTCCACGGGTTTGGCTCGAGTCGGTTGTTCGACGCATCTCGCAGGCGGTACGCCCCACCGGTCAGGACTTGGTCGATTATGAATGGACCTTCACACTTGGGCTTGAGTTTGTCCTTTTTCTTATCCGGTAGGCGTAGAACTAGTTCGCCAACATTGTAATTTTTGGCCCGTATATCTCTGCTTTGATATCTTCGGGCCTGCTGTTGATAAAATGCGGAACGGGCTTTTGCCACGTCACGCTCCTCCTCCAAGGCGTCCAAGTTGTCCTGCCGATCGAGCTAGGCTTCTCTTTCTTCGTACATGCGCACTCTAGGTGAGTCATGAATTATGTTGGAGGGCAGAACTGCTTCTGCGCCGTACACCATAAAAAATGGTGTGTATCCGGTGGTGCGATTTGGCGTGGTCCGCAGCCCCCATAGCACGGAGTCGAGTTCCTCTACCCAGTGCGTGTTAGATTCCTTGAGGGACCGCACTAGTCTGGTTTTAATGCCGCTCATGATAAGACCATTTGCATGTTCGACCTGGCCGTTGGTTTGTGGGTGATAGACGGAAGCATAATCGAGCTTAATGCCCATGTTTTTGCACCAGAGTTTTACCTCGTCGGCGGTAAAGTTTGTACCGTTATCGGTTATGATGCTGTGGGGGACGCCATAACGGTGTACAACCTCGGATATGAAGTCTATCACCGGTCCGGATTCGGCCGTTTTAACAGGCTTGGCTTCTATCCATTTGGTGAACTTATCCACCATGACCAGTAAGTATTTTTTCTTATGGGTTCCACCTTTATTGGGTCCGACCATGTCGAGCCCCCAGACCGCAAAAGGCCAGGTGATGGGTATAGTTTGGAGTGCGGTGGGTAGCATATGGCTTCGGTTGGCAAAAAGTTGGCAACCAGCGCATCATTGGACTAGGTCCTGAGCGTCTGCCCGGGCCGTCGGCCAATAAAAGCCTGTACGGAAAGCCTTGCTAACAAGGGACCGAGCAGCGGCGTGGTGACCACCGAGTCCAGCGTGAATTTCAGCCAGAAGGTTCCGCCCTTCCTCTTCGGAGATGCACCTTTGAAGGACTCCGGTAGTGCTTTTCTTATAAAGCTCTCCCTCATGGACTCTGTAGGCTTTAGCTCGCCGCACTATGCCGCGGGCCTCGTTTTGGTTTTCCGGGAGTTCCTGCCTAGTAAGGTAGGCTAGGAATGGTTCTGTCCACGGGGTGATAACCGCCATTATTACGTGGGCTGAAGGTGTAATTTCATTGGCAGAGCCTCCAATTGTGTTAGATTGTTCGGCGTCGAGTGGTGCGGCTGGGTTCGGGCTGTTGTTTGCGGGTTCCCCCTCCCATGCTACGGATGGCTTGAATAATCTTTCCAAAAATATGTTGGGGGGACTGCATCGCGTTTTGCCCCGATGCGTGCTAGGACGTCCGCCGCTTGATTGTTTTCTCAGGCTATATGGTGAAACTCTAGCCCTTCAAACCGAGCTGACATTTTTAGGACGGCATTGCGGTAAGCTGCCATTTTTGGCTCCTTGGCGTCGAAGTCTCCATTTATTTGGGATATCGCGAGGTTTGAATCCCCGCGTACCTCTAGGCGCTGGATACCCATGGATACTGCTATCCGGAGGCCATGTAGGAGGGCCTCATATTCGGCTGCATTGTTGGAATCCGTGTACATGATCTGGAGCACATATTGGACTATGTCTCCTGTGGGGGACGTCAGGACGACGCCGGCCCCCAGTCCGGCCAACATTTTGGAGCCGTCGAAATGCATAATCCAGTTTGAATATGTGCCGTACTCTTTAGGGAGCTCGGCCTCCGTCCATTCTGCGACGAAGTCGGCCAAAACTTGTGATTTAATAGCTCGCCGTGGCTTATAGGTTATATCGAACGGGAGAAGCTCGATGGCCCATTTTGCAATCCGGCCCGTTGCATCACGGTTGTTGATGATATCGTTGAGTGGTACTTCCGAGGCTACTGTTATGGAACACTCTTGAAAGTAGTGTCGTAGCTTCCGGGATGCCATGAATACCGTGTATGCAATCTTTTGATAATGTGGGTACCGTGATTTGCATGGAGTGAGGACAGTGGACACGTAGTAGACCGGCCTTTGAAGGGGGAATTTGTGTCCGTCCGTTTCCCACTCGACAACGAGCACTGCGCTGACAACTTGATGTGTTGCTGCAATGTACAATAACATTGGTTCGCCGGTGTTTGGCGCGGCCAGGACTAGGTTTGTTGCCAATATGGCTTTTATTTCATCAAGTCCGGCCGTGGCGGCATCCGTCCACTCGAAGTGTTCGGTGCGCCGAAGGAGGCGATAGAGGGGTAGTGCCTTTTCTCCCAAACGGGAGATGAAGCGGCTTAAAGCCGCCACGCATCCGGTTAATTTTTGTATTTGTTTAAGGTCCTTTGGGACATCCAATTGTGACAAAGCTCGGATCTTGGCTGGATTTGCTTCAATTCCTCTACCGGATACAATGAAGCCCAAGAGCTTTCCGGCTGGAACGCCGAAGACGCATTTTTCCGGGTTGAGCTTGATGTCATATTTTCGGAGGTTATTGAATGTAAGCCTCAAGTCGTCTACTAGAGATTCGACATGTCTTGATTTGACGACCACATCATCCACGTATGCCTCCACTGTCTTGCCGATCTGGTTTGCCAGACATGTCTGGATCATGCGCTGATATGTTGCGCCGGCATTTTTCAGCCCGAAGGGCATTGTGTTGAAGCAGAATGGGCCGTATGGTGTGATGAATGCTGTTGTAGCTTGGTCTGATTCTGCCATCTTGATTTGATGGTAACCGGAGTATGCGTCGAGGAAACACAACGAATCGTGTCCTGCGGTGGCATCGTTGAATCTGAAACCTCACCCAATCCAGGATTCGGAGGCCGAAGAGTTTCCAAACTCTGAAGTTCGGATTCTTGGGTGTTGTCCAATGAATCTAGCCCGTTACCTGATCCTAAGCTCAGGTCTTGAGTTGCATCCTCCCCTCCGTGGGTATCCGGCTTGGAGGGGTCGGGAATTCGGATGTAGCTAGTCTTTAAAATAGATGAAGGGTCGCCGCACTGCGCCTCTACCACGGCAACATGGTGGGTGACTTGGGGAGAGTTAATTTCTCTTAGATCGGGTTTAAGCCCAACCTGGTTGTAATCCGTAGCGACCCCCAGGGCGGCGATGCGATCCAAGAGCTCGTTTACGGAAGAGAGCTCCATTGGATCTATCTGCTCGGCGAGCTCCGAGCTGACGTGTAGGTTGCTTTTGATGACCCGAGAGGTCACCGTCGGTGCAACAGCCGAACAGGCGGTCATGAGGAAACCACCTAACCGGAGCGTTTGGCTGACAGCCAAGGCTCCCTTAGCAACGGCGCCGTCTTTAAAGACGGGAGGAGGCATCCTTCCTGATTGCGACGGCACAGAGGAACTCTCAATGAAAGCACCAATGTCGGTGTCAAAACCGGCGGATCTCGGGTAGGGGGTCCCGAACTGTGCGTCTAGGCCAGATGGCAACAGGAGGCAGGGAACACGATGTTTTACCCAGGTTCGGGCCCTCTCGATGGAGGTAAAACCCTACGTCCTGCTTGATTAATATTGATGATATGGGTAGTACAAGAGTAGATCTACCACAAGATCGAGGAGGCTAAACCCTAGAAGCTAGCCTGTGGTATGATTGTTGTATGATGATGTTGTCCTACGGACTAGAACCCTCCGGTTTATATAGACACCGGATAGGGTTAGGGATACATAGACTCGGTTACAATGGTAGGAGATCTTGAATATCCGCATCGCCTAGCTTGCCTTCCACGCCAAGGAAAGTCCCATCCGGACACGGGACGAAGTCTTCAATCCTGTATCTTCATAGTCCAGGAGTCCGGCTGAAGGTATAGTCCGGCTATCCCTCATTCGCCGTTTCGACGAGCCCGAGATGCTCCTGCCACCGGCCATGGCGCCGCCGCGTTCACAGCTGCTGCCAACCGCTTCTGAGCACGTCGCCATGCTCACTGCGTCCCCAGCAACCGAATGGGCCAAACCGCAACCCCCCTAGCGCCCTGTAGTGCCTAACCCGCATCAACCGAGCTCCGGCTGCCGCCGCGAGCCCTGCTCCGGCGAGCTCCGCCGTCCCCGCGACCTCCCCTATGCCCAGGTGGATGTGGTCGAGCGCGGGCTGCCGATTAGTAGTCCCCGCGCGCTCTTCCGCCGCCTGTAGTGCGTTCCGACGAAGCATCGCCGCGCGGTTTGGTCGCCGCCGGCCAACTCCGGCGGGCGCTGACGTGGCGGCTTAATTAGTCCTTAAACCCCTTCAAATTACCCCCCTGACACTGACCAGTGGGCCCCAGGGCTTAGTCAAAGCTAATCAGCCCAGGTTTGACTCGGGGTTAACCCCAGTGTCACTGACGTGTGGCCCCCACACGTTAGGTTTGACCTGGTCAGCCCTGCTGACGCCTCTGTGACATCACGCTGATGCAGTAATTGATTTTCTGGATTTTAAATAATTCATAGAATTTCAGAAAATGTCTAAAACTTCTAAAAATCATAGAAATTCAACCGTAGCTCAGAATGAAATAAATTATATATCAAAAATTATCATAAAAATGCAAGGAATCCATTTATGCCAGTTACATGCATGAAAAACCAACTTATACATGCTGTATAAGTGAAAACATAATATGGGCATTTTAAATGCTTCATTTTGAATTGCATTTGAATCTTTGATTCAAATGGGCTTCAACCAACTTGGTAGCATCTTGCATTAGCCCAAACACTAGAATTTGCACATGTCATGTTCATGCATCATTTTGTTGCATTTGTTTGTGTGTTGATCGCCGGCACCGTTTCGTCTCGATAGGTTCCACTCCGGAAGGTGTTCCCGAGTACCTGTCAGAGGAGCCGTACGCCTTCATCGTTCTATCAGGCAAGCAAACCCCCTTGAGCATCTCGATAAATCCCACACTCTCGCCCCTGCTCCTTTTACTGCATTAGGATAACAACGATTCAAGCTGCTACTTCTGCTGCGGTAGCTGAACCCATTCCTCTGCATGACCTGTCATTGCCACAGTAAATAGTTGAAACCCACTAGCATGAGAAGGAGTTGCTTGAGCCTTGATGTGCCTGCTCATCCATGCTTGTTTTCTTTATGCCAGCTATGCTTAGAGTTGTGTCAGGTCTGATTCACCGGGAATGAATCGGAGTGGTGAACATGTCCTACCGATAAAGGCTAAGTGTGTGAACACGTTTTGGTAAAGGTAGCGATGAGAGGCCATGTAGGAGTACATGGTGGGTTGTCTCATTGGAACCGTCCCTAAGCACTGAGTTATGTGTATGTTATCCAAGTCCAGTTACTACCACACATTGGGTTCCGGTTATCCGGCCCCTCTCGGCTTATTAATCCACTTGATCTCTGTCCAGGAGTTGCAACTAGTTTCTGTTGTTTGTAGGTAGTGCTACTTGTCTACCAGGTGGTGTCCGACGGGACAGGCTTGGGACAGACTAGGCACCATGGCACGGTGCACCAAGTGGCACCCGGATGGTGGGCTTGGGAACCCTGCACACATCGTTTGGGGCCGTGAGCGACACCCTGGCCGGATCTCCTTGCGGATGGAACCCGAATAGGCAATAAACCTGGATGAGAGACTCGTGTGGTTAGTCAGGTCGTGGCCGACACCCTCGCCCGGCTCCCGCTTGAAGGTTGCCAAGGTACATGACATGTACAGGGCTATAAGTGGCGAGAGAGTGTGTGAAGAAGTACACCCCTGCAGGGTTAACATTATCTATTCGAAGAGCCGTTTTCCTCGGATATGGAAACTTGGAGGACTTATGTAGTACATAGACAACTTGAAGTGGATACTCTAAAAATACGCAAGATAAGCATGGGTGCTATGGATGGCCTTCTCGTAGGGAGACGGGAACAGATCCATAGTGGAATATTGATATGGTGAATATGTGGACTCGTGTGCATCTTCTCACCTCAAAGAAGTTTCTGATACTCGTGGTATAGGTTAGCCACTGAGTCAAAGCTGGCTTGCTGCTGTTAAAACTCCACCCCCCTTTGTTGATGATGTTGCATATGTAGATAGTTCTGATGTAAGACTTGCTGAGTACCTTTGTACTCACATTTTCTTATTTATGCTTTGCAGTTGGTTACACTAGTGACTTCGACGAGTAGCTTGTATCCCAGCTACGATCTTGTACCCTTGGGAGGGTCGTGTTTAGTCAGGCTTCTTAGTCTTTTCCTTTTGTAGTTGTCTGTACTCAGACATGTAATGCTTCCATTGTTTGTATGCTCTGAATGATGGGTCATGAGACCCCTGTTTGTATTGAATGCTATGTGGCTCTTCTGGGCCTTTATCTATATGAGTTTGAGTTATGTTGTGATGCCATGTTGTACAGCACATACTTGCATGTTATGCGTACGTGTAATGTGTATTGCTATGTGTAGGATCCGACAACCTAGTTGTTTACCTCTGGTAGCCTCTCTTATGGGGAAATGTAGTCTTGTGCTTCCATGAGCCATAGTAGTCCGCTACAGCCCAGTTCACCGGAGTCCTGCTAGCCCAGCACTACTGCTCCGGAACACTTGACTGGCCGGCATGTGATTCACTTCGTTCGTGTGTCTGTCCCTTCGGGCAAATGTCACGCGGTGACATCCGGAGTCCTGCCTAGCCTGCTACAGCCCGGGTTCCTGGAGTCCTGTTAGACCAGTGCTACAACCCGGATTCATACGCTGTTGACCGACATGCTCGAGGTTGATTCATGTATGCCTGTCCCTGTAAGTTAGTGCTACTTTGGGTTCACGACTAGTCATGTCGGCCCAGGTTCTCTGTCATATGGATGCTAGCGACACTATCATATACGTGAGCCAAAAGGCGCAAACGGTCCCGGGCCAGGTAAGGTGGCACCCGTGGGAATACCGTGAGTGTGGCCGCAAAGTGATATGAAGTGTTACATGCTAGATCGGTGTGACTTAGGATCGGGGTCCCGACAGTTTTAACATTTATGGGATTACCTGAGATATAATGTTTGATTCTTTGACCGTTTACCACCTTCGGATTTGTGCCTTCGAAGTTGTTGATTTTTATTGCACCGGAACGATAGACCTCCTCGATAACATAGGGGCCTTCCCATTTAGAGAGAAGTTTTCCTGCAAAAAATCTTAAACGAGAGTTGTATAGCAATACATAATCACCTACATTAAACTCACGCTTTTGTATCCTTTTGTCATGCCATCTTTTAACTTTTTCTTTAAATAACTTGGCATTTTCATATGCTTGGGTTCTCCATTCATCAAGTGAGCTAATATCAAATAACCTCTTCTCACCGGCAAGTTTGAAATCATAGTTGAGCTCCTTAATAGCCCAATATGCCTTATGTTCTAGTTCGAGAGGTAAGTGACATGCTTTTCCATATACCATTTTATATGGAGACATACCCATAGGATTTTTGTATGCAGTTCTATATGCCCATAAGGCATCATCAAGTTTCTTAGACCAATTCTTTCTAGACCTATTAACAGTCTTTTGCAAAATTAATTTGAGCTCTCTTTTGCTCAACTCTACTTGACCACTAGACTGTGGGTGATATGGAGATGCAATTCTATGATTAACATCATATTTAGCAAGCATTTTACAGAAAGCACCATGAATAAAGTGTGAACCACCATCAGTCATTAAATATCTAGGGACTGCAAACGTCGGAAAAATAACTTCCTTAAGCATTTTGATAGAAGTGTTATGATCAGCACTACTAGTTGGAATAGCTTCTACCCACTTAGTAACGTAATCAACAGCAACTAAAATATGTGTATATCCATTAGAGGCAGGAAAAGGTCCCATATAATCAAAGCCCCAAACATCAAACGGTTCAATAACAAGAGAATAATTCATAGGAATTTCTTGACGTCTACTAATATTACTAATTCTTTGACATTCATCACATGACAAGACAAACTTACGGGCATCCTTGAAGAGAGTAGGCCAATAAAAACCAGATTGCAATACCTTCTGTGCAGTTCTATCTCCAGCGTGGTGTCCTCCATAAGACTCGGAATGACACTTGCGTAGGATCTGTTCTTGTTCATGCCCAGGTACACAATGTCTAATAACACCATCTACTCCTTCTTTATAAAGATGTGGGTCATCCCAAAAGTAATGTCTCAAGTCATAGAAGAATTTTTTCTTTTGCTGGTATGTGAAGCTAGGTGGTATAAACTTAGCAACAATATAATTAGCATAATCAGCATACCATGGAGTACTACGAGAAGTACTTATAACATTTAATTGTTCATCAGGAAAGTCATCATTAATAGGTAGTGGGTCATCAAGAATATTTTCTAACCTAGACAAGTTGTCTGCAACGGGGTTGTCAGCTCCCTTTCTATCAACAATATGCAAATCAAATTCTTGTAGCAAGAGAACCCATCTAATAAGTCTAGGTTTAGCATCTTTCTTTTCCATAAGGTATTTAATAGCAGCATGGTCAGTGTGAATAGTTACTTTAGAATCAACAATATAAGGTCGAACTTATCACAAGCAAATACAACTACTAAAAGCTCTTTTTCAGTAGTAGCATAATTTCTTTGAGCATCGTCTAGAGTCTTACTAGCATAATGAATAACATTTAATTTCTTATCAACTCTTTTCCCTAGAACAACACCTACAGCATAATCACTAGCATCACACATAATTTCAAAGGGTAAATTCCAATCAGGTGGCTGAACAATAGGTGCAGAGACTAATGCTTTCTTAAGTATTTCAAATGTTTCTACACAATAATCATCAAAGACAAATGGTATATCTTTTTGCAATAAATTAGTCAGAGGCCAAGAAATTTTTGAGAAGTCCTTAATGAACCTCCTGTAAAATCCGGCGTGACCAAGGAAACTTCTTATACCTTTGATGTCCTTGGGACATGGCATCTTTTCAATAGCATCAACTTTGGCTTTATCAACTTCAATACCTCTTTCAGAAACTTTGTGCCCCAAGACAATACCTTCATTAACCATAAAGTGGCACTTTTCCCAATTCAAGACAAGATTAGTTTCTTCACATCTCTGCAAAACTCGATCAAGATTGCTCAAGCAATCGTCAAAAGAGGAACCATAGACCGAAAAGTCGTCCATGAAAACCTCACAAATCTTTTCACAAAAGTCAGAGAATATAGCCATCATGCATCTTTGAAAGGTAGCAGGTGCATTACATAAACCAAAAGGCATGCGTCTATAAGCAAAAGTACCAAAAGGGCAAGTAAAAGTAGTCTTTGATTGATCTTTAGCCGACATAGGTATTTGAGAGAAACCAGAATAACCATCTAGAAAGAAATAATGTGTGTGTTTGCATAATCTTTCTAGCATTTGATCAATAAAAGGTAAGGGGTAATGATCTTTCTTAGTAGCTTTATTGAATTTGCGGAAATCAATTACCATCCTATAACCTGTGATAATTCTTTGTGGAATCAATTCATCTTTATCATTAGGAACAACAGTAATACCTCCCTTCTTAGGGACACAATGGACATGACTTACCCACTCACTATGAGCAACGGGATAAATTTTACCAGCCTCCAGAAGCTTAAGTATTTCTTTTCTTACCACTTCTTTCATTTTAGGATCCAGACGTTGTTGAGGATCAACTAGTTTGGCATCTGCTTCCAAATTTATTTTATGTTGACATAGAGTGGGACTAATGCCCTTAAGATCATCAAGAGTATATCCAATAGCAGCACGATGCTTCTTCAGAGTTTTCAATAATCTTTCGTCTTCATGCTCTGGAAGGTTAGCACTAATAATAACAGGATATATGTTCTTTTCATCAAGATAAGCATATTTAAGATTATCAGGCAACGGTTTAAGCTCAAACACGGGATCACCCTTGGGTGGAGGAGGATCTCCTAAAATTTTAACAGGAAAATTGTGTTGCAGAATAGGTTCATGTTTAAAGAATACTTCATCTATTTCCCTTCTTTCATTCATGAACATATCATTTTCATGGTCTAGCAAATAGTGTTCTAAAGGATCACTAGGAGGTACGGTAATAGAAGAAAGACCAATAATTTCATCCTTACTAGGTAATTCTTCCTCACGATGTTGTTTACTAAATTTAGAGAAATTAAACTCATGAACCATATCATCCAAACCAACAGTAACAATATTCTTAGTGCAGTCTATGGTAGCATTGACAGTATTTAAGAAGGGTCTACCAAATATGATGGGACAAAAGCTATCTTGTGGAGAAGTAAGAACAAGAAAATCAACAGGATATTTAGTTTTCCCACACAAGACTTCAACATCTCTAACAATTCCAATTGGTGCAATAGTATCTCTATTAGCAAGTTTAATAGTAACACCAATATCTTCTAACTCAACAGGTGCAATTTCATTCTTAATTTCTTTGTATAAGTCATGAGGTATAACACTAGCACTAGCACCCATATCACATAAGCCATGATAACAATGATCTTCTATTTTAACAGAAATAACAGGCACGCCTACCACAGGTCTATGTTTATCTTTATCACACGGTTTAGCAATTCTAGCAGTTTCACCTTCGAACTGAATAACATGCCCATCAATATTATCAGACAAGAGATCTTTAACAATAGCAATATTAGGTTCTACTTTAACTTGCCCAGGAGGTGTATAAGTTCTAATATTACTTTTACGAACAACAGTTGAAGCTTTAGCATGATCCTTTATTCTAACAGGGAAAGGTGGTTTCTCAATATAAGTAGGAACAATAGGATCATTATAAGTGACAGTCTTTTCTTCAACTTTAATAGGTGCAGCTACTTTTACGTCTATGGGACGATGATATTTAAACCACTTCTCCTTAGGGAGATCAACATAGGTAGCAAAAGATTCACAGAAAGAAGCTACTATCTCAGAATCAAGTCCATATTTAGTGCTAAACTTACGGAAAATATCGGTATCCATAAAAGATTTAACACAATCAAACATAGGTGTCATACCTGACTCCTTACCTTCGTCGAGGTCCCAATCTTTAGAGTTGCGTTTAATTCTATCCAAATAAATTCCATCTGAATTCAATAGTCTTCATCATAAAAGAGCCATCACAAGAAGTATTGAGCATGTTGCGATTGTTTTCAGAAAGCCGAGCATAAAAAATTTGCATAATTATTTCTCTCTGGAGCTCATGATTGGGGCATGAATATAACATTGATTTAAGCCTCCCCCAAGCTTCAGCAATGCTTTCTCCTTCGCGAGGACAGAAATTATATATATATAATTGCGATCACAATGAACAAGATGCATAGGGTAATACTTTGATGAAATTCCAGCTTCAATCTTTTATAGTCCCACGATCTCATATCATCACATAGCCTATACCATATCAATGCGTCTCCCTTCAAAGATAAAGGGAAGACCTTCTTCTTAGCAACATCATCGGGTATACCTGCAAGCTTAAATAATCCACAAACTTCATCCACATATATTAAGTGCTCATCAGGATGTTTTGTTCCATCTCCTGTAAAAGGATTAGCTAGCAGTTTTTCCATCATAGCCACAGGAAATTCAAAAGGAGTTTCATTAATAGGTTCAGTAGGTTGAGGAGCAACTCTTTGCTCTACTGGACAGGGTGAGGATACCCCAAACAAGCCCCTCAGAGAATTACTTTCCATAGTAACAAGTGATAGTAAATTTCAGCACACTATATACATTTTTCCTTACAAAATTCCACTTACCAAAGGCGCTACACTCCTCGGCAACGGCGCAAGAAAAGAGTCTTGATGACCCACAAGTATAGTGGATCTATCGTAGTCCTTTCGATAAGTAAGAGTGTCGAACCCAACGAGGAGCAGAAGGAAGTGATAAGCGGTTTTCAGCAAGGTATTCTCTGCAAGTACTGAAATAAGTGGTAACAGATAGTTTTGTGATAAGATAAATTGTAACGAGCAACAAGTAACAAAAGTAAATAAAGTGCAGCAAGACGGCCCAATCCTTTTGTAGCAAAGGACAAGCCGGAACAAACTCTTATAATAGGAAAAGCGCTCCCGAGGACACATGGGAATATCGTCAAGCTAGTTTTCATCACGTTCATATGATTCACGTTCGATACTTTGATAATTTGATATGTGGGTGGACCGGTGCTTGGGTGCTGTTCTTACTTGAACAAGCATTCCACTTATGATTAACCTCTATTGCAAGCATTCGCAACTACAACAGAAGTATTAAGGTAAACCTAACCATAGCATGAAACATATGGATCCAAATCAGCCCCTTACGAAGCAACGCATAAACTAGGGTTTAAGCTTCTGTCACTCTAGCAACCCATCATCTACTTATTACTTCCCAATGCCTTCCTCTAGGCCCAAATAATGGTGAAGTGTTATGGAGTCAACGTTCACATAACACCACTAGAGGCTAGACAACATACATGTTATCAAAATATCAAACGAATACCAAATTCGCATGACTACTCATAGCAAGACTTCTCCCTTGTCCTCAGGAACGAACATAATTACTCACAAAGCATATTCATGTTCATAATCAGAGGGGTAATAATATGCATATAGGATCTGAACATATAATCTTCCACCAATTAAACCAACTAGCATCAACTACAAGGAGTAATCAACACTAGTAGCAACCTACTAGCACCAATCCCGGACTTTGAGACAAGAATTGGATACAAGAGATGAACTAGGGTTTGGAGATGAGATGGTGCTGGTGAAGATGTCGATGGAGATTGCCCTCTCTCGATGAGAGGAGCGTTGGTGATGACGATGGTGATGATTTCCCCCTCCCGGAGGGAACTTTCCCCGGCAGAACAGCTCTGCCGGAGCTCTAGATTGGTTCCCCCTCGGTTCCGCCTCGTGGCGGCGGAGTCTCGTCCTGAAACGTTACTTCTTATTTTTTTTCTCATTGAAAGACTTCATATAGGAGAAGATGGACGTCGGAGACCCACCAGGAGGCCCACGAGGTAGGGGGGCGCGCCCTAGGGGGGGGGGCGCCCCCACCCTCGTGAGCAGGGTGTGGGCCCCCTGGCCTTCATCTTTGGTGAGGATTTTTCTTGATTTAATTTAAGACGTTCCGTGGAGTTTCAGGACTTTTGGAGTTGCGCAGAATAGGTTTCTAATATTTGCTCATTTCCAGCCCAGAATTCCAGCTGCCAGCATTGTCCCTCTTGATGTAAACCTTGTAAAATAAGAGAGAATAGCCATAAGTATTGTGACATAAAGTGAAATAACAGTCCATAATGCGATAAATATCAATACAAAAGCATGATGCAAAATGGACGTATCAATACATCACTAGCTAGCTAGCTAGCAAGCTAATAAAGATCAAATACTACAGAGTAATCTAGGCCACTCGCGGTTCCTGAGGTGCGGGTGGTGGACACCCAAAGAGAAGGAACCATCACTGGATCATAGCTCGGGTGATCTCCCAAAAGAACCTGCCAGGTACTGGAGAACCTGACGTCCATAGCAGCCATGTAGCGATGGGCGTGCTCGTCCTCCTCCCTGACACGGTGACGTACCACCTCCGGCGGGGCCGGCTCCCTCCGCACCGAAAGTGGCTCACGCGAATGCCACCAAAGGAGATCAGGGTCGACGACGGGACCCGGGTCCGGGTTCCTCACCAAGTGTCGCACCCCTCAAGGTAGCACCTCCCAGTGCCAGCCCGGCGGAGCCCAGTCCCAGACATGGGTCCTCTGAAGCAGGACGTCATCGCGAACTGGTCGACGGCGAGGATGCGGGCCGGGCATCATCGACAACAACTACTATATGCCGCAAAAGTAACATTTTTTAAATGATTGGATTGTGATTTCTAACATTTCTATAACTAAAATTGTATAGCTAATTTTTCTTTAACATTTCTATAACATTAATACAGAAAAACTAGCATTTCTATATAACTAACATTTCTATAACATTAATACAGAAAAAACCAACATTTCTATATAACTAACATTTCTAACACATTTCTATATATAACTAACATTTCTATAACATTAATACAGAAAAAACAGAAAAAAAAACTAAAAACTAAAAACTAAAAACAGAAAAACTAAAAACTAAAAACAGAAAAACTAAAAACTAAAAACAGAAAAACTAAAAACTAAAAACATTGTGTGTGTGTGTCTTCCGTCAGTGTGGGACCAGCTCCCTTGTAGGGGGACCGGCTCTATGGCGTATGCGTCCCATAGTGTCTGCTTGTGCTCCCCTGTAGGGGTGCGCGTCACATATACCATGTTTACAGTTTTCACTTCAGGCGGAAATTGCTTCTGAACCCCGGTATTCGGTCGGTGAGTCTCTTCGTCATCGCTATCACTGGGCGGCCCCTTCCCCTTGTGTTCAGCATTAAGCTTGTCGGCTTGTTTGAAGACGACCGAGCATCTTATGTTAATGCGAGTAGCTGGTTCATTGGGGGTGCCATGAATCTGGCAGGGCCGATCCAGTATCTTGTCTAGATTGGATGGTCCGTCTCTATTTGCCTTGAATGGCTTTTTCCGCTGACCGGGTTTGGAGCCGCTAAATCCGGCGTTGACCGCCATGTCTTGCGTTCTTTCGTTATTATTGCGACGCTTGTGTTTATTGTGTCGTGGCTTGCCATTGCCGTCTCGGAATTCGGAAGTGCCCGGATTGCTGGCGCTGTTGCTTCTACGAGCGAGCCAGCTGTCTTATCCCGCGCAAAAGCGGGTCATTAGAGCGGTAAGGGCTGCCATGGATTTTGTTTTTTTCTTGATCAAGGTGGCGGGCGAGCCACTCATCTCGGACGCTGTGTTTAAAGGCCGTGAGGGCTTCGGCGTCCGGAAAATTGACAATTTGGTTCTTTTTAATTAAGAACCTAGTCCAAAGCTTCCTGGCTGACTCTTCGGGCTGCTAGATGATGTGACTTAAGTCATCGACATCTAGTGGCCGGACATATGTACCTTGGAAGTTATCGCGAAAGGTGTCTTCCAGGTCCTCCCAGCTGCCAACGGAGTTCTCTGGAAGGCTATTTAGCCAATGTCGTGCTGGTCCCTTTAGTTTTAGTGGGAGGCATTTGATGGCATGGAGACCATCACCACGGGCCATGTGGATATGGAGAAGAAAATCTTTAATCCATACCGCGGGATCTGTTGTTCCATCATATGATTCGACAGTCATGGGTTTAAACCCTTCTGGTAATTCATGCTCCATTACCTTGTCAGTGAAGTAGAGGGGGTGTGCGGCGCCTCTATATCAGGCCACGTCGTGACGTAGCTCGGATGGAGTCCGTCTGCGGTCCTCGGCCCGGGCGTGATTATGATTGTAGCGTCCGGCTAGGTAGACGTTGTCACGTGTCGAGGCATGCCCCCGTGAGCCATAAATCGATCTATTCTGCCCTACTCTAATGTCCAAGTTCTTCCGCAGGTCGTATGTATGTCCCCAAGCTGTTTTATCTCTGCCTTTATGGTGAGGTAGTGCGGGCTGGTGTTTGGCTTGAGTTGCCACTTTGTCCTGACCACATGGTGCTCGGTCAGCCGTGTTGCGCACTGATGGTATGGGCTCAAGTGCCTCGTCATCGAATTGAGGTAGCAATTTGCGCTTCGGGTAACTTTTGGTTGGGCACTCGAGGCCATATTCCTCGGCTGCCAGGACATTAGTTCATCTGTCATTGAGCAGATCCTGATCAACTTGAAGTTGTTGTTGCCGCTTTTTCAGGCTCCTTGCAGTGGCGATTAATCGGCGCTTAAAGCGCTCCTGCTCGAGAGGTTCCTCAGGTACAATGAAGTGTTCGTCACTGAGGCTCACCTCATCCTCGGGGAGTGGTAGAAATTGATGTCCTCCGAGTCTTCGTTTATGGCCTGTTCATCAGGGCTGACTTGCCCATCTTCCCGATCGTCCTGTTCGGCAGTTTGCTCGTCGGGGTCTTCTCTGTCTTCGGCATCGTCCGGACTTTTATCTTCTCCTGTGCCGATATTGCTTTTTTCCACGGCGTGACTTAGAGCGGCGCCGCTGACGTTGGCGTTTTGGCTGTTTCTCAGGAGGTTTATCCTCGACGGGATCCTTCTTGTTATCGCCATTGTTCTCTTTAGGTGTATCCAGCATGTACACGTCGTACGAAGAAGTGGCCGCCCAGCGTCTGGTGAACGGCGGGTTTTGGCCCTGCTCCTCTTCGGCATCGTCGTCCATACAGTCGATGTCTTCGGAGCCGTAGTCGAGCGTGTCGGTTAAGTCTTCGACAGTGGCTATGAAGTGGGCGGTGGGTGGGAAGCGGAATTCTCCGTCATCAGCCTCCAGTTCGAACCGGATATAGTTCGGCCATGAGTCCCCTGCTAAGGAGAGTGTTTTTAATGAATTTAGCACATCGCCTAAAGGTGAGTGCCGGAAGATGTCCGCGGAGCTGAATTCGACGATCGAGGTCCGATCAAGCTCGACGTACGCGGATGCACTTGGTTTAGAACCTGTAGCCGGAAACGAGTCTGAGGCTCCGGTGGCGCGGATTCCACCCGAGGTTGGGTCTATGTGCGGCTCCAACGCTGCTGAGACTGCGGCTTCCGTGGTGGAGTTGAGCTTCCCGTCCCCAGACCGCGCGATTTGCTCTGAATCTAGGGCCAGAGCAGTTACAGGCGCTATCTCCTGGGTGTGGTCCGATGACAGATTTAAGTCATGTTCATCGTGATGGTAGGGAGCGGCTGCCGTGGGCTCGAATCCATCGAAGATCAAGTCTCCGCGGACGTAGTTCAAGCTTCCAAATCTGGCCTGGTGGCCAGGGGCGTAGCTATCTATCTGCTCTAAATGGCCATGCGAGTTGGCCCGCAGTGCGAAGCCGCCGAATACGAAGATCTGTCCGGGGAGAAAAACCTCCCCCTAGAAAGCATTGTTGTAGATGCTTGACGAGGCCATCGAACCTCTTGAAGATGACGCAGCGGAACTCTCAATGAAAGCACCAATGTCGGTGTCAAAACCGGCGGATCTCTGGTAGGGGGTCCCGAACTGTGCGTCTAGGATCGATGGTAATAGGAGACGGGGGACACGATGGTTACCCAGGTTCGGGCCCTCTCTGTGGAGGTAATACCCTACTTCCTGCTTGATTGTTCTTGATGAATATGAGAAATACAAGAGTTGATCCACCTCGAGATCGTAATGGCTAAAACCCTAAAAGTCTAGCTTGTATGACTATGATTATTCTCTGTCTCTACGGACTAAGCCCTCCGGTTTATATAGACACCGGAGGGGACTAGGGTTATACAAGGTCAGTTACAGAGAAATGAATCTTCATATCCGAACGCCAAGCTTGCCTTCCACGCCAAGGAGAGTCCCATCCGGACACGGGAGAGAGTCTTCAGTCTTGTATCTTCACAGCCCATCAGTCCGGCCCACGTACCATGATAATCCCCAAGTGCAGGGAATCATCGTAGCAATTCCCAAAGGTGGAAGTGATAAGTATGGAGTGTCGAACCCACAAGGAGCTAAAGGTAAGATCAATATTATCTCAAGCCCTATCTGTCACTGATACGACTCTACGTACACCAAACGTTTGCTTCCAACTAGCAACGAGAAATAAAACTATGTTGTGGGTATGAAGTGGATAACTTTGCATGATATTAGAGAGCTAAAATATGGAAGTAGGTGTTGTTATCATAAATTTAGAATATATTACTAAATAATATAAATAGAAAGTGTGGAATAATGGTGGATCAGTGTGCGGAATTGTCCTAGGCAACTGTTAACAAGACCGATAGTCATCATTGCAATTTCATATGAGGGAGAGGCATAAGCTAAAATACTTTCTCTTCTTGGATCATATGCACTTATGATTGGAACTCTAGCAAGCATCCGCAACTACTAACTATCATAAAGGTAAAACCCAACCATAGCATTAAAGCATCAAGTCCTCTTTATTCCCATACGCAACAACCCCCTTACTCGGGTTTGTGTTTCAGTCACTCACCAACCCACTATAAGCGAATCATGAATGTATTGCAACACCCTACAACGGGAATCCCTCACGCTTGCGCGACACGGAGGGCACCATAGGACAGCACCAAAATAAAACATACAACTCATACCAATCTACATCATCAATCAACCCAAAGACAAAGGATATCTACTCAAAACATCATAGGATGGTGTCGGTGTCAAAACCGGCGGATCTCGGGTAGGGGGTCCTGAACTGTGCGTCTAGGCTGGAAGGTAACAGGAGGCAGGGGACACGAAGTTTTACCCAGGTTCGGGCCCTCTTGATGGAGGTAAAACCCTACGTCCTGCTTAATTAATATTGATGATATGGGTGTTGCAAGAGTAGATCTACCACGAGATCAGAGAGGCTAAACCCAAGAAGCTAGCCTATGGTATGATTGTATGTTGTGATTGTTGTCCTACGGACTAAAACTCTTCGGTTTATATAGACACCGGAGAGGGTTAGGGTTACACAAGGTTGGTTACAAAGGAGGAGATATCCATATACGTATTGCCTAGCTTTCCTTCCACGCCAAGTAGAGTCCCATCGGGACACGAGACGAAGCCTTCAATCTTGTATCTTCATAGTCTAACAGTCCGGCCAATGGAGATAGTCCGGCTGTCCGGAGACCCCCTAATCCAGGACTCCCTCAGTAGCCCCTGAACCATGCTTCAATGACGATGAGTCCGGCGCGCAGTTGTCTTCGGCATTGCAAGGCGGGTTCCTTCTCCGAATACGTCACAGAAGAATTTGAATACAAGGATAGTGTCCGACCCTGAAAAATAAGTTCCATATTCCACTGCAGAGAGAATAACACTTTCGCAGATCTAATTTGCTGGCTTGTTTTGGCAGCATGACGTTACGTCATGGACCGGTGATTATTTGAACCGTTTCTTTTAACCAGCCCCGCACATAACGCGAGGCAGTTTTTTGACACGTCTTGTCAAAGCAGAGATCGTGTCCCCTTATTACGGGATTCTCATCAATACGGGCGTGGGTAACCCAACCGCACCATCAATTGCGGCGCTTGGGGGATAAGCGAGTTTTACTAGGCAAGTGGGGATGCTTAATTTTGTCTGCCCATATAAAGGGATAAGGATTCACCTTTCTATCCACGCCTTCTTCCTCCTCTGCTCATCCGCTCCCGCACACTCGACCTCTAGCGCCCAAGCTCTCACTTCCATCTCAACCTTCTCCAACCATGTCCGGAGCAGGAGGCAAGTGGATGGTCTCCTCCGTCACGGATGGAGACGTCAAGAAACTGAGGAGAGCCGGATACCTGCCCGACGACATCGCGCACCGGCTCCCAGATGAGGGACAACTCATCCCCACCCCCAAGCCCCATGAGAGGGTGGTATTCCTCACCCATTTCCTTCACGGACTAGGATTCCCTCTCCATCCCTTCGTCCGGGGGCTCATGTTCTATTACAGCCTGGATTTCCACGTTCTGGCCCCGAACTTCATCCTCAACATCTCGGCGTTTATCGTCGTGTGCGAGGCCTTGCTCCGCATCAAGCCCCACTTCGGCTTATGGCTGAAGACCTTCAACGTCAAGCCAAAGATAGTGAGCGGCTGCCAGGCGGAGTGCGGAGGCGCCATGGTGGGCAAGATGCCCAACATCACATGGCTCGAGGGCTCCTTCGTGGATACCATAAAGGGGTGGCAATCGGGGTGGTTCTATATCACCGAGCCGCGCGACCCTGCATGGGTAGCGGCCCCCGAGTTCCGATCTGGCATCCCCATGCGGCTCACCTCCTGGAAAGAGAAGGGCCTATCCTGGGGTAATTCAAAAGAGCTGACCGGACTCCAGACGTGTATTCAAAACATGGTGGACAAGAAGCTAAAGCTTGTCAACATAGTCCAGGTCATGCTCATCAGCTGGATACTCCCGTGCCAACAACATAGTTCACCTTGTGGGAGTTCAACCCGGCGCAGTACCAAACTCTGAACAGGCTCTTTGACACGACTCATGAAAATGCCTGGAGGGTGCTGTTCAAGGGCACCGCGGTCCCTCCCCCCATTACTGAGGATCGCGGATTCAGCGCAAAGCGCCAAGCCAGTGCGGTAAGCTGTTTTACCTTTCACAGGATACTTGTTTTCTATATAGATTGACTCTATGCGGGATCTAAACTCCCTTGCCCGAAGGCCCTGCAGACGCCCTTCTGGCGAAGATGTTGACTCCGGACCCTTATAAGGTGCCGGAGAAGACCAAGAAGGCCAAGGGAGCTCGAAAGAGTTCCCGACGCCAGGCGTCGTCGGACTCACCGTCCGATGAGTCTGCGGCGCACTCCTCCCCTGAAGACGAGGAAGAGGAAGAAGAGGCTCCCCCACCGACTGGGGGAGACAAGAAAAGGAAGGCCGCCCCAACTGGGGAGGCCGGAGGGTCCAAGAAGGGAAGGACTCTCCTTCCGGACGGCTCCACCACCGCCGATGAAAGTGAAGACAAGTGGTTGCCCAGGGCCAAGCCCCAGGGGAGGTCGTAAGTATTCGGATACCAAAGTAACCCATAGGATTCCTTTGTCTCATAGCTTTCCCTAATCGCCGAACATAATTACGCAGGCCGCCATGAGCCAACATCGAGGTATCATCGGACAGCTCCCTGGGTTCGTTGGACATGGATAGCGATCCAGTCCCGACTGCCACCTCCCCTCATCCTGCCGACGACACCAAGGTGTTGTCTCAAGAGGCACCGGAGACAGTCCCGGAGGCGCCTCAAGGCGACCTTCCGGACTCCGGGAGCAGAGGGGGTGGGGCCCCCGAGAGCTCCGAGTTCGGCCCTCAGCCGAACACCGCACCGAAACCTTCATCGGTTCCGGGCTCGGGCAGGCTGTCTCCTACTAAGAGGGGTGAGACGCCTGTGCCGGTGACCTCTGTCCATCCAGAGGCGCTAGACAATCTGTTGGAAGCGCTTCGCAGCGCTTCCATCGAGGAGGAGCACCGCACTATCATGAGTGCGGTGATCCAGAAGGTTCAGTCCGCCAAGAGCGGATTGACTGAAGCCTGTACTAGCCTCCTAACAGGCTTCGAGGTAAGTGTTTTAAAATGTAGTAGAAGTATTACCGCATAGACAGTAGCCCCTGATGCTTTGTTCGGTGTTCGCAAAGAAAAGCCAAACAGAGGATCAAATAATATCGCAGGAGTCTAATATAAGTATGTCAATATGCATATGCAAGCTTCTCTGCTGGCGTCCGCCGCACTAACTGCGGAGGTCGCCGTACTGAAACAGAACCTTGATGGGTCCAAGAAAGAGCTCGGCCTTGTCAAGAGGCAGCTCGAGGAGAACAAAGGTAAGTAATACCCCGTCTATAGATATATGTATATAAAAAAGGACACGATTGCAAAATGACAGGATCATTGTATGTTTTGCCAGGGGCCACGACCGAGGTGGTGACCTTGAAGCAAGCGTTGACCAAGGCCAAAGATACAGCGGCCAAGGAGTGCACCGAGCGAGAGAGGCACGAGGCTCGGGTGGGCGAGCTCCGTGTTGGGGAACGTAGCAGAAATTCAAAATTTTCTACGCATCACCAAGATCAATCTATGGAGTAATCTAGCAACGAGGGGAAGGAGAGTGCATCTACATACCCTTGTAGATCGCTAAGCGGAAGCGTTCAAGTGAATGGGGTTGATGGAGTCGTACTCGTCATGATCCAAATCACCGATGATCCTAGTGCCGAACGGACGGCACCTCCGTGTTCAACACACGTACAGCCCGGTGACTTCTCCTACGCCTTGATCCAGCAAGGGGAGAAGGAGAGGTTGGGGAAGACTCCATCCAGCAGCAGCACGATGGCGTGGTGGTGGTGGAGGAGTGCGGGACTCCAGCAGGGCTTCGCCAAGCACTACGAGAGCGTGTGTGAAGAAGTACACCCCTGCAGGGTTATCATGATCTATTCGAATAGCCGTGTCCTCGGTTATGGACTTCTTGGATGCTTACGTGGTACATAGACAACTTTAAGTGGATACTCTAAAATGCTCAAGACAAGTGTGAGTGCTATGGATGGCCTTCTCGTAAGGAGACGAGGATGGATCCATAGTAGTGTATTGATGTGGTGATTAGTGGACTCGTGTGCGCTGCCTCATCTCAAAGAAGTTTCTCGTTGTCGTAGAACAGGATAGCCACTGAGTCAAAGCTGGCTTGCTGCAACTAAACCCCACTTCACCTTCTTGATACAAATGCATGTATGATAGGATCTGATGTAATTCTTGCTGAGTACCTTTGTACTCACGTTTGCTTTATTTATGTTTTGCAGATGAGACATCTGTCTCACTAGTAGTACCACTTGGACTTCGACGAGTAGATTGTACCTCAGCTACGACCTTGGTCCCTTGGAGGGACTTGTAGATAGTCAGGTTTCTTAGCCTTTTTCTTTTGTAGTTGTCTGTACTCAGACATATAATGCTTCCATTGCTTGTATGCTCTGAATGATGGGTCATGTGACCCCTGTTTGTATTAATGCTATGTGGCTCTTCTGAGCCTTTATCTGTATGAGTTGCGTTATGTTGTGATGCCATGTTGTACAACACATACTTGCATGTTATGCGTACGTGTGACGTGTATTGCTATGTGTGGGATCCGACAATCTAGTTGTTTATCCTTGGCAGCGTCTCTTATGGGGAAATGTAGTCTAGTGCTTCCTTGAGCCATAGTAGTCCGCTACAGCCCGGTTCACCGGAGTCCTGCTAGCCCTGCACTACTGCTCAGGACACTTGACTGGCCGGCATGTGTTTCACTTCGTTCCTGTGTCTGTCCCTTCGGGGAAATGTCACGCGGTGACATCCGGAGTCCTGCCTAGCCTACTACATCCCGGGTTCCTCGGAGTCCTGTTAGCCCAGTGCTACAGCCCGGATTCACACGCTGCTGACCGACACGCTCGATGTGAATCATGTATGCCTATTCCCATAGGTTAGTGCCGCTTTGGGTTCACGACTAGCCATGTCGGCCCGGGTTCTCTGTCATATGGATACTAGCGACTGTTGGGTAATGTAGTAATTTAAAAAAATTTCCTACGCACACACAAGATCATGTGACGCATAGCAACGAGCGGGGGGGGGGGGAGTGTGATCTACATACCTAGTAGATCGACAACGGAAGCGTTTGGTTGATGTAGTCGTACGTCTTCACGATCCGACCGATCAAGCACCGAAACTACGGCACCTCCGAGTTCTAGCACACGTTCAGCTCGATGACGATCCCCGGACTCCGATCCAGCAAAGTGTCGGGGAAGAGTTCCATCAGCACGACGGCGTGGTGACGATCTTGATGTACTATTGCAGCAGGGCTTCGCCTAAACTCCGCTACAATATTATCGAGGACTATGGTGGCTGGGGGCGCCGCACATGGCTAAGGAAAAGATCATGTGGATCAACTTGTGTCTCTCTGGGGTGCCCCTGCCTCCGTATATAAAGGTCTAGAGGGGGGGGTGAGGCGGCCGGCCAAGGAGGGCGCGCCAGGAGAGTCCTACTCCCTCTCGGAGTAGGATTCCCCCCCAATCCTAGTTGGAATAGGATTCGCGGAGGGGGGAAAAGAGAGAGAGGGGCCAGCCCCCTCTCCTTGTCCTATTCGGACCAAGGGAGGGGAGGGGCGCACGGCCCATGTAGGGCTGCCTCTTCTCTTTTCCACTAAGGCCCATCATGGCCCATTTAGCTCCCGGGGGGTTCCGGTAACCTCCAGGTACTCCGGTAAAATCCCGATTTCACCCGGAACACTTCCGGTATCCAAACATAGGCTTCCAATATATCAATCTTTATGTCTCGACCATTTAGAGACTCCTCGTCATGTCCGTGATCACATCCGGGACTCCGAACAAACTTCGGTACATCAAAATGCATAAACTCATAATATAACTGTCATCATAACCTTAAGCGTGCGGACCCTACGGGTTCGAGAACAATGTAGACATGACCGAGACACGTCTCCGGTCAATAACCAATAGCGGGACCTGGATGCCCATATTGGCTCCTACATATTCTACGAAGATCTTTATCGGTCAGACCGCATAACAACATACGTCGTTCCCTTTGTCATCGGTATGTTACTTGCCCGAGATTCGATCGTCGGTATTCCAAATACCTAGTTCAATCTCGTTACTGGCAAATCTCTTTACTCGTTCTGTAATACATCATCCCGCAACTAACTCATTAGTTGCAATGCTTGCAAGGCTTTAAGTGATGTGCATTACCGAGAGGGCCCAAAGATACCTCTCCGACAATCGGAGTGACAAATCCTAATCTCGAAATACGCCAACCCAACATGTACCTTTGGAGACACCTGTAGAGCTCCTTTATAATCACCCAGTTACATTGTGACGTTTGGTAGCACACAAAGTGTTCCTCCGGCAAACGGGAGTTGCATAATCTCATAGTCATAGGAACATGTATAAGTCATGAAGAAAGCAATAGCAACATACTAAACGATCGGGTGCTAAGCTAATGGAATGGGTCATGTCAATCAGATCATTCAACTAATGATGTGATCCCGTTAATCAAATGACAACTCTTTGTCCATGGTTAGGAAACATAACCATCTTTGATTAACGAGCTAGTCAAGTAGAGGCATACTAGTGACACTCTGTTTGTCTATGTATTCACACATGTATTATGTTTCCGATTAATACAATTCTAGCATGAACAATAAACATTTATCATGAAATAAGGAAATAAATAATAACTTTATTATTGCCTCTAGGGCATATTTCCTTCAGTCTCCCACTTGCACTAGAGTCAATAATCTAGTTCACATCGCCATGTGATTTAATAGCAATAGTTCACATCACCATGTGATTAACACCCATAGTCCACATCGATATGTGACCAACACCCAAAGGGTTTACTAGAGTCAGTAATCTAGTTCACATCGCTATGTGATTAACACCCAAAGAGTACTAAGGTGTGATCATGTTTTGCTTGTGAGATAATTTTAGTCACCGGGTCTGTTATATTCAGATCCGTAAGTATTTTGCAAATATTTATGTCAACAATGCTCTGCACGGAGCTACTCTAGCTAATTGCTCCCACTTTCAATATGTATCTAGATTGAGACTTAGATTCATCTAGATTAGTGTCAAAACTTGCATCGGCGTAACCCTTTACGACGAACCTTTTTTCACTTCCATAATCGAGAAACATATCCTTATTCCACTAAGGATAATTTTGACCGCTGTCCAGTGATCTACTCCTAGATCACTATTGTACTACCTTGCCAAAATCAGTGTAGGGTATACAATAGATCTGGTATATAGCATGGCATACTTTATAGAACCTATGGCTGAGGCATAGGGAATGACTTTCATTCTCTTTCTATCTTCTGTCGTGGTCGGGTTTTGAGTCTTACTCAATTTCACACCTTGTAACACAGACAAGAACTCTTTCTTTGACTGTTCTATTTTGAACTACTTCAAATTCTTGTCAAGGTATGTACTCATTGAAAAAAACTTATCAAGCATCTTGATCTATCTCTATAGATCTTGATGTTCAATATGTCAGCAGCTTCACCGAGGTCTTTCTTTGGAAAATTCCTTTCAAACACTCCTTTATGCTTTGCAAAATAATTCTACATTATTTCCGATCAACAATATGTCATTCACTTATACTTATCAGAAATGTTGTAGTGCTCCCACTCACTTTCTTGTAAATACAGACTTCATCGCAAGTCTGTATAAAACTATATGCTTTGATCAACTTATCAAAGCGTATATTCCAACTCCGAGATGCTTGCACCAGTCCATAGATGGATCGATGGAGCTTGCATATTTTGTTAGCACCTTTAGGATTGACAAAACCTTCTGGTTGTATCATATACAACTCTTCTTTAATAAATCGATTAAGGAATGCAGTTTTGTTTATCCATTTGCCAAATTTCATAAAATGCGGCAATTGCTAACATGATTCGGATAGAGTTAAGCATAGATACGAGTGAGAAAAATTCATCGTAGTCAACACCTTGAACTTTGTCAAAAACTTTTTTCGACAAGTCTAGCTTTGTAGATAGTAACACTACTATCATCATCTGTCTTCCTCTTGAAGATCCATTTATTTTCTATGGCTTGCCGATCATCGGGCAAATCCATCAAAGTCCATACTTTGTTCTCATACATGGATCATATCTCAGATTTCATGGCCTCAAACCATTTCGCGGAATCTGGGCTCATCATCGCTTCCTCATAGTTCGCAAGTTCGTCATGGTCTAGTAACATGACTTCCAGAACAGGATTACCGTACCACTCTGGTGCGGATCTAACTCAGGTTTACCTATGAGATTCGGTAGTAACTTGATCTGAAGTTACATGATCATCATCATTAGCTTCCTTACTAATTGGTGTAGTAGTCACAAGAACAGATTTCTGTGATGAACTACTTTCCAATAAGGGAGCAGGTACAGTTACCTCATCAAGTTCTACTTTCCTCCCACTCACTTCTTTCGAGAAAAATTCCTTCTCTAGAAAGGATCCATTCAAAGCAACGAATATCTTGCCTTCGGATCTGTGATAGAAGGTGTACCCAACATTTTCTTTTTGGGTATCCTATGAAGACGCACTTCTCCGATTTGGGTTTGAGCTTATTAGGTTGAAACTTTTTCACATAAGCATTGCAACCTCAAACTTTAAGAAACGATAGCTTAGGTTTCTTGCCAAACCATAGTTCATACGTTGTCGTTTCAACGGATTTAGATGGTGCCCTATTTAACGTTAATGCAGTTGTCTCTAATGCATAATCCCAAAATGATAGTGGTAGATTGGTAAGAGACATCATAGTTCGCACCTTATCTAATAAAGTACGGTTATGACGTTCGAACACACCATTATGCTGTGGTGTTCCAGGTGGCGTGAGTAGTGAAACTATTTCACATTGTTTTTAACTGAAGGCCAAACTCGTAACTCAAATATTTGTCTCCGCAATCAGATCATAGAAACTTTATTTTCTTGTCACGATGATTTTCCACTTCACTCTGAAATTCTTTGAACTTTTCAAATGTTTCAGACTTATGTTCCATCAAGTAGATATACCCATATTTGCTCAAATCATTTGTGAAGTTCAGAAAATAACGATACTTGCCGTGAGCCTTAACACTCACCGGACCGCATACATCAGTATGTATTATTTCCAATAAGTCAGTTGCTCGCTCCGGAGAACGGAGTCTTAGTCATCTTGCCCATGAGGCATGGTACGCAAGCATCAAGTGATTCATAATCAAGTGATTCCAAAATCCCATCAGCATGGAGTTTCTTCATGCGCTTTACACCAATATGACCTAAACGGCAGTGCTACAAATAAGTTGCACTATCATTATTAACTTTGCATCTTTTGGCTTCAATATTATGCATATGTGTATCACTACAATCGAGATCCAACAAACCATTTTCGTTGGTGTGTATGACCATAGAAGGTTTTATTCATGTAAACAGAACAACAATTGTTCTCTAACTTAAATGAATAACCGTATTGCAATAAACATGATCAAATCATATTCATGCTCAACGCAAACACCAAATAACACTTATTTAGGTTCAACACTAATCTCGAAAGTACGGGGAGTCTGCGATGATGATCATATCAATCTTGGAACCACTTCCAACACACATCGTCACTTCACCCTTAACTAGTCTCTGTTTATTCTGCAACTCACGTTTCGAGTTACTAATCTTAGCAACTGAACTAGTATCAAATACTGAGGGGTTGCTATAAACACTAGTAAAGTGCAGATCAATAACATGTATATCAAATATACTTATGTTCACTTTGCCATCCTTCTTATCCGCCAATCACTTGGGGTAGTTCCGCTTCCAGTGACCAGTCCCTTTGCAGTAGAAGCACTTAGTCTCAGGCTTAGGACCAGACTTGGGCTTCTTCACTTGAGCAGCAACTTGCTTGCTGTTCTTCTTGAAGTTCCCCTTCTTCCCTCTGCCCTTTTCTTGAAACTAGTGGTCTTGTCTACCATCAACACTGGATGTTTTTCTCGATTTCTACCTTCGTCAATTTCCGCATTACTAAGAGCTTGGGAATCGTTTCCGTTATCCCTTGCATATCATAGTTCATCATGAAGTTCTACTAACTTGGTGATGGTGACTAGAGAATTCTGTCAATCACTATCTTATCTGGAAGATTAACTCCCACTTGATTCAAGCGATTGTAGTACTCAGACAATCTGAGCACATGCTCACTAGTTGAGCGATTCTCCTCCATATTTTAGCTATAGAACTTGTTGGAGACTTCATATCTCTCAACTCGGGTATTTGCTTGAAATATTAACTTCAACTCCTGGAACATCTCATATGCTCCATGACGTTCAAAACGTCTTTGAAGTCCCGATTCTAAGCCATTAAGCATGGTGCACTAAACTATCAAGTAGTCATCATATTGAGCTAGCCAAACGTTCATAACGTCTGCATCTGCTCCTGCAATAGGTCCGTCACCTAGCGGTGCATCAAGGACATAATTCTTCTGTGCAGCAATGAGGATAAACCTCAGATCACGGATCCAATCCGCATCATTGCTACTAACATCTTTCAACACAATTTTCTCTAGGAACATATCAAAATAAACACAGGGAAGCAACAACGCGAGCTATTGATCTACAACATAATTTGCAAAATACTACCAGGACTAAGTTCATGATAAATTTAAGTTCAATTAGTCATATTACTTAAGAACTCCCACTTAGATAGAAATCCCTCTAATCCTCTAAGTGATTACGTGATCCAAATCAACTAAACCATGTCCGATCATCACGTGAGATGGAGTAGTTTCATTGGTGAAAATCACTATGTTGATCATATCTACTATATGATTCACGCTCGACCTTTCGGTCTCCGTGTTCCGAGGCCATACCTGTATATGCTTGGCTCTTCAAGTATAACCTGAGTATTCCGCGTGTGCAACTGTTTTGCACCCGTTGTATTTGAACGTAGAGCCTATCACACTTGATCATCACGTGGTGTCTCAGCACGAAGAACTTTCGCAACGGTGCATACTCAGGGAGAACACTTCTTGATAATTAGTGAGAGATCATCTTATAATGCTACCATCAATCAAAGCAAGATAAGATGCATAAAAGATAAACATCACATGCAATCAATATAAGTGATATGATATGGCCATCATCATCTTGTGCTTGTGATCTCCATCTTCGAAGCACCGTCGTGATCACCATCGTTCACCGGCGTGCCACCTTGATCTCCATCGTAGCATCGTTGTCGCCTCGCCAAGCTTGTGCTTCCACGACTATCGCTACCGTTTAGTGATAAAGTAAAGCATTACATCGCGATTTCATTGCATACAATAAAGCGACAACCATATGGCTCCTGCCAGTTGCCGATAACTCGGTTACAAAACATGATCGTCTCATGCAATAAAATTCAGCATCATGTCTTGACCATATCACATCACAACATGCCCTGCAAAAACAAGTTAGACGTCCTCTACTTTGTTGTTGCAAGTTTTACATGGCTGCTACGGGCTTAAGCAAGAACCAATCTTACCTACGCATCAAAACCACAACGATAGTTTGTCAAGTTGGTGTTGTTTTAACCTTCGCAAGGACCGGGCGTAGCCACACTCAGTTCAACTAAAGTTGGAGAAACTGTCACCCACAAGCCACCTCTGTGCAAAGCACGTCGGGAGAACCGGTCTCGCGTAAGCGTACGCGTAATGTTGGTCTGGGCCGCTTCATCCAACAATACCGCCGAACCAAAGTATGACATGCTGGTAAGCAGTATGACTTATATCGCCCACAACTCACTTGTGTTCTACTCGTGCATATAACATCAACATATAAAACCTAGGCTCTGATACCACTATTGGGTAACGTAGTAATTTCGAAAAATTTCCTACGCACACGCAAGATCATGTGACGCATAGCAACGAGCGGGAGGGAGTGTGATCTACATACCTAGTAGATCGACAACGGAAGTGTTTGGTTGATGTAGTCGTACGTCTTCACGATCCGACCGATCAAGCACCGAAACTACCGCAACTCCGAGTTCTAGCACACGTTCAGCTCGATGACGATCCCCGGACTCCGATCTAGCAAAGTGTCGGGGAAGAGTTCCGTCAGCACGACGCCGTGGTGACGATCTTGATGTACTACTGCAGCAGGGCTTCGCCTAAACTCCGCTACAATATTATCGAGGACTATGGTGGCTGGGGGCGCCGCACACGGCTAAGGAAAAGATCACGTGGATCAACTTGTGTCTCTCTGGGGTGCCCCTGCCTCCGTATATAAAGGACTAGAGGGGGGGGTGAGGCGGCTGGCCAAGGAGGGCGCGCCAGGAGAGTCCTACTCCCTCTGGGAGTAGGATTCCCCCCCAATCCTAGTTGGAATAGGATTCGCGGAGGGGGGGGGAAAGAGAGAGAGGGGCCGGCCCCCTCTCCTTGTCCTATTCGGACCAAGGGAGGGGAGGGGCGCGCGGCCCATGTAGGGCTGCCTCTTCTCTTTTCCACTAAGGCCCATCATGGCCCATTTAGCTCCCGGGGGGTTCCGGTAACCTCGCGGTACTCCGGTAAAATCCCGATTTCACCCGGAACACTTCCGGTATCCAAACATAGGCTTCCAATATATCAATCTTTATGTCTCGACCATTTAGAGACTCCTCGTCATGTCCGTGATCACATCCGGGACTCTGAAAAACTTCGGTACATCAAAATGCATAAACTCATAATATAACTGTCATCGTAACCTTAAGCGTGCGGACCCTACGGGTTCGAGAACAATGTAGACATGACCGAGACACGTCTCTGGTCAATAACCAATAGCGGGACCTGGATGCCCATATTGGCTCCTACATATTCTACGAAGATCTTTATCGGTCAGACCGCATAACAACATACGTCGTTCCCTTTGTCATCGGTATGTTACTTGCCCGAGATTTGATCGTCGGTATTCCAAATACCTAGTTCAATCTCGTTACTGGCAAGTCTCTTTACTCGTTCTGTAATACATCATCCCGCAACTAACTCATTAGTTGCAATGCTTGCAAGGCTTTAAGTGATGTGCATTACCGAGAGGGCCCAGAGATACCTCTCCGACAATCGGAGTGACAAATCCTAATCTCGAAATAATAACTTTATTATTGCCTCTAGGGCATATTTCCTTCAGCGACACTATCATATACGTGAGCCAAAAGGCGCAAACGTTCCCGGGCCATGGTAAGGCGACACCCGTGGGGATACCGTGCGTGAGGCCGCAAAGTGATATGAGGTGTTACATGCTAGATCGGTGTGACTTAGAATCGGGGTCCCAACAGCTTTGGTATCAGAGCCTGACTGCCTGTAGGATTTCCAAGCCAACCTGGTCGAAGTTGAGTCTAGAAATTCTTTAGCTATATAGGGGAATTGATTTTGGAAGGGAACGTAAGGCTCTTTTTACTCCTTATGCCGCATGCCTTCTAATCTGAGTCATCCTATCTTTCCTACGGGGTTAAGGAACTAGGCTTTCTCTTCCGTCTATCAGGATCACATGTTACTACTCCGTAGTCTCTAAGGTTTGGTTGATCTGAGTCATATCGTAGTTTGAGTACCTCCGGTGTAGCCTGTTTAGTAATATCTCAGAACCTTGAGTAATGATGTTGAGTATGGTGCTACCCCTTCATTTGCAGGATGTTTCATTTTGAGCATTTTACTGCCGTTATGCTGCCGGAATTGTCCTAGGAGTTCAAGAGATAGTATTTTTCTCGTACTATAATCTACATCCTTATGGTGATGCTGAATCCATCCTTGTTTCCTTGGTTGGTTCTTCAGGATGTCGTCAGTTAACCGAAGTTCTGTTGCTCGTAGCCGGAACCACGGAGATGGTAGGGATGAGGATCCTCCCGACCAGCCTTCGTTGGCAGAGTTCATGTTAGAGATGGAGAAGAACAAGCGAGAGTCTAACCGCTTGTTAGCACGTATTGAGGAGAACACCTCCCAATAGCACAAAGAGTCAGCGACCATCTATGATTTCATTGGTCTGAAACCACCTACCTTCCATCATTCCATTGAACCACTCGATGCAGATGACTGGCTACGTAGTATGACACACAAGCTGCGTTCAGCGAACGTAGCTGAAAGTAACAAGGTCACCTACGCTGCTTATCATCTGGAAGGTCCTGCTAGTATTTGGTGGCAGAACTATGAGGCTATGCTTCCAGCTAGCCAGAAAACCACCTGGAGAGATTTCACTGAGGCTTTTCGCGAGCATCACATCCCTCTGGCTCTCATCGACCGCAAGAGAGAAGAGTTTTGTAGTTTCACCCAGAGTAAGATGGCTGTTGATGCTTATAGTAGAGAATTTGAGAACCTTGCCCGCTATGCTACAGAAGAAGTGTCCACAGATGCCAAGAAGCAGGCTAGGTTCCGGAAGGGTCTCAACCCCAAATTGCGTCGTGATCTCCACTGGCACCATTGCAATACATTCCAGGCTCTTGTGAACAAGGCCATTAATGCGGAGACAGCTCAGCTCACTTACGAGGAGTCTCAGAAGCACACCCGTGATTTGGTTTCTTTCTCCAGTTCTAGTTCGCAGAAGCGCCGGATTTGGGTTCCGAACTCCGCTCTTCCACCCGGATATTCACCGAGGCCATCTTATGTGGCGCCTCACCCAGTTCAGCAGTATGCTCCACCCAGGCCTATTGGTAGACCGCTTGTCAAAGCGGGTCCACGTCCTACTTCAGGGACTTGTTTCACATGCGGAGAGCCAGGACACTATGCACGTGACTGCTCTCAAACCAACTATGCTCCACCCCAGCCTGAGAAGTCTGTTGGCCGTGGTAAGCCATCACGCAAGATGATTAGTGTCAAGTCAGCTCCCACTGAACGTGGATGTGTGCATCACGTCTCAGCTAAAGACACTCATGATTATCCGGATGTCGTTCTTGGTACCCTCCTTCTCAATTGCCATCCAGCTTCGGTTCTGTTCGATACCGGAGCATCTCACTCCTTCATCTCTGAAGGCTATGCTCGTTTGCACGACATGTCATTTTGTGATATGACAGCTCCACTTGAAATCCAAACTCCAGGGTCTAGATGGCAAACTACCAGAATAAGCCATGGTAATGAAATCCTTGTTGACAGACTTATATTCCTTGCATCACCTATAGCCCTCAAGTCTACAGATATTAACATCATCTTGGGTATGGACTGGATGAAAGCTCATCATGCCAAGATTGATTGTTACACAAGGTCTGTTCAGCTTACACACCCATCTGGCAAGATAGTCACCGTCTCCACTAGAGTTGCAAAGCGTCAACTCTATTCTCTTAATGCCAACCCTCTTCCAGACCTTGAAGATATCCCGGTAGTCTGTGACTTTCCGGATGTCTTTCCAGAGGAACTGCCAGGTATTCCACCTGACTTGTATGATCAGCTCGCTGGATCCTCAGTCTTTTCCAAGATGGATTTGAGGTTAGGCTACCACCAAATCAAGATCAGAAATGGGGACATTCCTAAGATGGCTTTTGTCACTCGTTATGGTCAGTACGAGTACACCGTCAGGTCCTTTGGTCTAACCAACGCTCCAGCTACTTTCTCTCGCTTGATGAACTCGATCATCATGGAGTACTTAGATAAGTTCGTCGTGGTTTACCTCGATGATATTCTTATTTACTCGAAGAACGAGGAAGAGCATGCCGAACATCTTAGACTTGTGCTAGAAAAACTCAGAGAGCACCGCCTTTATGCCAAGTTCTCCAAGTGTGAATTTTGGTTGCCAGAAGTGACCTACCTAGGCCACGTGATATCTGGTAAGGGCATTGCCGTCAATCCCGAGAGAGTTCAGGCCGTTCTTGATTGGACTCCGCCTAAAACAGTTAAGCAAGTTAGAAGTTTCCTTGGTCTAGCCAGTTATTGTCGCCGCTTCGTTGAGAACTTCTCCAAAGTGGGCAAACCTCTCACGGAACTTCTCAAGAAAGATAAAAAGTTTGAGTGGTCCCCACAGTGTGAGCACAGTTTTCAAGAACTGAAAAGACGCCTGACTTCTGCTCCCATACTTGTGCCACCGGATTTCACTAAGGACTTTGTTATCTATTGTGATGCCTCACGACAGGGACTAGGTTGCATTCTTATGCAGGATCGCCATGTGATTGCCTATGCATCTCGAAAGTTGCATCCACTTGAGGAGAATTATCCGACACATGATCTAGAGCTTGCAGCCGTAGTCTATGCACTTACGACCTGGCGACATTATCTTCTCGGTAAACGTTGTGAGATTTACACCGATCACCAAAGTCTCAAGTATATCTTCACCCAACCAGATTTGAACCTTAGGCAAAGACGTTGGCTGGAGTTGATCTTAGATTACGACTTAGGGATTACCTACACCCCAGGAAAGGGCAATGTCATGGCTGATGCACTAAGTCGTAAGTCCTATTGCAACAATCTCATGTTGCAACAGGGCCAACCATTTCTCCATGAGGAATTATGTAAGCTTAACCTCCACCTTGCTCCTCAAGGATTCCTTTCTACCTTGGTGGCGAAACCTACTCTTGTGGATCAAATCATCTCTGCTCAGAAGCAGGATACGGGAATTTCCCGGATTAAGAGAAACATTAACAAAGGAGTTGGTGGTAGTTTCTCTATATATGATTGTGGTGTTGTTTTCTTTGAGAGTCGCTTGGTTGTTCCCAAGAATCAACATCTTCGACAATTAATCCTTAAGGAGGCGCATGAATCTCCTCTCACGATTCATCTCGGTAGTACTAAGATGTATCAGGACCTACGCCAGAGGTTCTGGTGGACTAGGATGAAGAGAGAAATTGCTCAGTTCATTGCTAACTGTGACGTTTGTCGTCCCGTTAAGGCAGAACATCAAAGACCTGCTGGCACCCTTCAACCTTTAGCTATTCCTGAGTGGAAATGGGATAAAGTTGGTATGGACTTCATCACCGGCTTTCCCAGGACCAAGAGAGGGAATAATGCTATCTTCGTAGTCATTGATCGTCTTTCCAAAGTGGCTCACTTCCTACCTGTTCATGAGAGTATATCTGCTAGTCAGCTCGCTGACTTATATATTTCTCGAATAGAGTCACTTCATGGTGTTCCACTAGAGATCAATTCAGACCATGGTAGTCTTTTCACTTCTCATTTCTGGGAGAGTTTCCAAACTGCCATGGGCACCCATCTTTCCTTCAGTACTACTTTCCACCCTCAATCAAGTGGTCAGGTGGAAAGGGTCAACCAAATTCTTGAAGACATGCTTAGAGCTTGTGTTATCTCATTCGGTATGGATTGGGAGAAGTGTCTTCCCTTCGTCGAGTTTGCTTATAACAACAGCTACCAATCCAGCCTCAAGAAAGCTCCTTTTGAGGTTCTGTATGGACAAAGATGTCGAACACCTTTGAACTGGTCAGAAACCGGTGAAAGACAATTCTTTAGACCGAATATGATCCAGGAGGCGGAAGAGCAAGTTCGCATCATTCGTGAGAATTTCAAAACAGCCCAATCTCGTCATAAGAGCCAGTATGACCGTAGTCATAAGGAAGTGGCTTATGAAGTTGGCGACAAAGCTTACCTTCGGGTTACCCCTTTAAAGGGTACCCATCGATTGGGTATCAAGGGCAAGTTGGCTCCTCGTTACATTGGTCCCTTTCTCATTCCCGCTAAACGAGGAGAGATTGCCTACTAGTTGGAACTACCCCCACATCTTTCTCGAGTTCATGATGTCTTCCACGTCTCTCAACTCAGGCGTTGCTTCTCGGATCCCATCCGTGGAGTGGGCCATGAAACGCTTGATCTCCAAGATAACCTCACATATCGAGAGTACCCTGTTCGCATCCTTGATCAAGCAGAACATGTCACTCGACATCATAACATCAAGTTTCTCAAGGTTCAATGGTCTCATCATTCCGAGATAGAAGCTACTTGGGAGCGTGAAGATCGTCTTCGACTTGAGTACCCCGCTTCCTTTCCGCCGACTCCTGAATCTCGGGACGAGATTTCTTCGAGTGGGGGTGAGTTGTCACCTCCCTAGTTCTGGTATGACCTAGGCTAGCCTTCATGTGTGCATCATGTTTAAATTTCATTTAAATTTGAAATGGGGATTTTTGAAACCCTCAGAAATTATTTCTGGAAATAACCCAGATAAAAATTGCTCCAAAAGGGTCCAAGAAAATGTTCATGTTGCTCTCTGAAAATATTGGTCAGAGTTAAAATTCTAACAAATATTTTCAGGAGCTCATAAATATTTATTTTAGACATTTGTAGTTAATCCAGTAATTATTTGCGTTGGATAAATATTTTTATATATATGAAATATTGTCCAAAAATTATGCCAGTTGTTGAGGAGCTCTGGAATAATACCATTAGCCCCTGCAAAAATTGGCATAAGAAAATAAAATGGTTTAGTATTTTATTTAAACCAAACAAATGTCGGAAAAATAGAAAAGAAAACAAAAAAAAGGAAAGCTTACCTGGGTTACCGCGGCCTGGCACTGTGTAGCCGGCCTGGCCCAGTGGCCCAACAGGCCGGCCCAGCCAACTAGCCAGTGCCAGTCGTCCCCTTCCTCGCGCCAGGAGGATAGGGGCACGCGCCCGGCGCGCTCGACCACACGCCGTGGCCACCTCCTGCTTCCGCCGACGCGGGAGAGGCTCCTATGAGCCGCCGCGTACTTCCCCAACCCTCTCTCACTCTCTCCCCGAGTCGATCCCCTTTCCTCTGTCTCTCCCCCTCGCTCTTCTCCTGCGCCCGAGCGCTGCCATCGCCGCAGCTCGTCGGCGTCGTAGCTACCGCCTCCCCCTCGCCCTCTCTCCGTGTCTGCAAGCTCCGGTACGACCTCCTCTTCGTCCCCGATGAGCCACGCACCGCTGGACGCCCTGCTGCTTCGCCATCGACCCGTCTTCTCTGCGCACAGCCACCGGATCACCATCGCCATTACGCCGCCGTCTGGTCCTCCCCGAGCTTGCTGAGCCTCCCTACCGACTCCATGTGAGCCCCTGCTTCCTTTACCCCTAACTCCATGCCCGTTTTCGAGCTCTAGCTGCCTCCTCCACCGGAGCCGAGACGCACCGCCGCACGAGCTCGACGCCGGCGACATTTCGGTGACCTTTTGGTCCCGAGCATGCGTCCAACGTGTTCGCCGCACCACGTAGAAGCCACGACCCTTGTAGCCTCGACCCCAAGCTCACCCGAGCCCCGGTCGCTGCCAAGCTTGCTGCTGCCGCCACCACAGGCCACCGTAGCCCCCGTGCCTGCTCCATTAGGTGCGCGCGAGCTCCAGCTAGCCGTAGAAGCCAACCGCGTCGCAAACCGCCGTCTGTAGCACAAGCCCGGGCAACTCCGGCGAGCCTCTGCCACGAGATGTGGTCGCCGGTGCTTAATCCGGCGACGCTGGTGTGGCAGGATTAGATTAGGTGCTAACCACCCAGTTAATCAACCCCGAGTGGATGACATGTGGGACCCGCACTGTTAGTGACACAATTTAATTTAAATAACCCCTGTTAACCCCCTGAGTAAATGACAGGTGGAGCCCACTAGTCAGATTTGACTTTGGTCAATGCTGACATCACCATGACTTAGTGCTGACGCAATATATCTTTTTCTGTTTTTAAAATAAATTAGGAAATTCCAGAAAATGATATAAACTTCAAAAATTCATAGAAATTCAACCGTAGCTCAGATTGAAATAATTTATATATGAAAAATTATCAGAAAAATTCAATCTATCCATCTGTACCATTTTCATGCATGAAAAACCAACCTATACTTGCTGTATATATGAAAACACACTTATGGCATATTTAAAAGCTTATTTTGGAGATGTATTTGAACCCTTGGTTCAAATGGACTTCAACCAAATAAATGCTAGATGCATTAACTCAAACAACATCACATACTCATGCCATGTTCATGCATCATATTGTTGCATATGCTTGTGTTTGATTTCCGTCACCGTTCCTTCTCGATAGGTCCTGCTCCGGAGAGTGTTCGGGAGTACCTATCAGTGGAGCAGTGCCCCCCTGTTGATCTACCAGGCAAGCAAACCCCCCTTGTTCATTCCGATACAATCCCACTCTCTCGCTCCTGCTCTCTTTTATTGCATTAGGAAAACAACGATTCAACTGCTACTTTATGCTGCGGTAGTTGAACCCATTCCTCTGCATGACCTGTCATTGCCACAGTAAATAGTTGAAACCCACTAGCATGTGTAGGTGTTGATTGAGCCATGTGGTGTTCCTACCATGCCATGCCTGCTATTGCTTAGAGTTGTGTCAGGTCTGATTCATCGGGAATGAATTGGAGTGCTATGATATGTTCTGGTGCTGAGAGTTAAGTGTGTGAACACGATTTGGTAAAGGTAGCGGTGAGAGGCCATGTAGGAGTACATGGTGGGTTGTCTCATTGGGACCGTCCTTAAGAACTGAGTTCTGTGTAAGTTGTCCAATGACTAGCTACTACCACACATTGGGCTCCGGGCACTCCAAGCTCTCTCGACTTATTAACCGCCTTGAACTCTGTCCAGGAGTTGCAAATAGTTTCTGGTGTTTGTAGGTAGTGCTATTTTTCTACCAAGTGGCACCCGGCAGGGTGGACTTGGGACAGACTAGGCACACGTGGCCCGGTGTACCGAGTAGCACCCGGATGGTGGGCTCGGGAACCCTGTACACATCGTTTGGGGCCGTGAGCGAAACCCCGACCGGATCTCCTTGCGGATGGAACCCGAATTGGCGATAAACCTGGACTAGAGTCTTGTGTGGTTAGTTAGGTCATGGCTGACACCCTCGCAGGCTTCCGCTTGAAGGTTGCCGAGATACATGAAGTGTATATGCTGATAAGTGGTGAGAGCATGTGTGAAGAAGTACACCCCTGCAGGGTTATCATGATCTATTCGAATAGTCGTGTCCTCGGTTATGGACTTCTTGGATGCTTACATGGTACATAGACAACTTTAAGTGGATATTCTAAAATGCTCAAGATAAATGTGAGTGCTATGGATGGCCTTCTCGTAAGGAGACGAGGATGGATCCATAGTAGTGTATTGATGTGGTGATTAGTGGACTCGTGTGCGCTGCCTCATCTCAAAGAAGTTTCTCATTGTCGTAGAATAGGATAGCCACTGAGTCAAAGCTGGCTTGCTGCAACTAAACCCCACTTCACCTTCTTGATACAAATGCATGTATGATAGGATCTGATGTAAGTCTTGCTGAGTACCTTTGTACTCACGTTTGCTTTATTTGTGTTTTGCAGATGAGACATCTGTCTCACTAGTAGTACCACTTGGAGTTCAAAGAGTTGCTTGTACCTCAGCTACGACCTTGGTCCCTTGGAGGGACTTGTAGATAGTCAGTTTTCTTAGCCTTTTTCTTTTGTAGTTGTCTGTACTCAGACATGTAATGCTTCCGTTGCTTGTATGCTCTGAATGATGGGTCATGTGACCCCTGTTTGTATTAATGCTATGTGACTCTTCTGAGCCTTTATCTGTATGAGTTGCATTATGTTGTGATGCCATGTTGTATAGCACATACTTGCATGTTATGCGTACGTGTGACGTGTATTGCTATGTGTGGGATCCGACAATCTAGTTGTTTATCCTTGGCAGCCTCTCTTATGGGGAAATGTAGTCTAGTGCTTCCTTGAGCCATAGTAGTCCGCTACAGCCCGGTTCACTGGAGTCCTGCTAGCCCAGCACTACTGCTTAGGACACTTGACTGGCCGGCATGTGTTTCACTTCGTTCCTGTGTCTATCCCTTCGGGGAAATATCACGCGGTGACATCCGGAGTCCTGCCTAGCCTACTACAGCCCGGGTTCCCCGGAGTCCTGTTAGCCCAGTGCTACAGCCTGGATTCACACGCTGCTGACCGACACGCTCGATGTGAATCATGTATGCCTGTTCCCATAGGTTAGTGCCGCTTTGGGTTCACGACTAGTCATGTCAACCTGGGTTCTCTGTCATATGGATGCTAGCGACACTATCATATACGTGAGCTAAAAGGCGCAAATGGTTCCGGGCCATGGTAAGGCGACACCTGTGGGGATACCGTGCGTGAGGCCGCAAAGTGATATGAGGTGTTACATGCTAGATCGGTGTGACTTAGAATCGGGGTCCCGACAGAAGCTGTTCTGGTCTCAGTATGCTGAGGCCGAACATCCGGTGCCGATGAGCGACCAGCTAAAGCAGATGCCTGAGCTACATAAGGCGGCCGATCAGGCCATGAAGGGCTTCATAGTCCGGTTGTGGCCTGGCGGCGCCCTTCCGAACAGCTTCTTCGGCCCGGTGAGGCGGCTTGTGGATGCCTGCCCTTGGCTGGAGGTCGTCAAGCGATCCGTCTGCATAGAAAGTGCACGCCGGGCTTTCGCCCATGTAAAAATGCAGTGGGTCAAGCTAGACGTCGTGAAGCTGATCAAGGAGGGGCCACCGGAGGGCAAGGAGCACCGCCACCCCGAGATGTACTACGAGGGAGTTCTGTCGGGTGCCCGTCTTATCGCGGATGAGTGTTCGCAAAATGTATTATTTGAATGAGACTTGCTCGTGTTGTCCTGTATGTATGAAAACTTGTTTCATATGCGCCATGCAACGCTTGTTTGAATTTAAAATATTACCTTCTGTTTGGATGCTTATCCAATCTGAGAGATGGCTAGTCCTCGGCTTCTACCCCCATGCCGCTAGTGCTGAGGTGTTCGGGATAAACCTGAGCACTCTTGTTCCCATATTTGGGTCCTTCGAGGGAGGTGCTCAGCACAATGAACAACGCAACCGGACTAATGTTGCTTTATCACTCTCACTTAGCCATAGAATTCTATAATTTTAAATTTCGGCGAAGCCCCTGGTGTTCGGAAGGCCGAATTCGGGGCACGATACACGCCTGTAAGCCGGGGAGAGCCGGCCCCTCGCCCTAAGAGGCATAAGTCTTTAATGACTTGAAAAACCTCGCCGAACAGCGACCAGTCTCGCGCCTTATCATGACAGTCAGTTTTAGCTTTCTCTACTGTGGTGCTCAGCCCGGCAGAACCAGGGCACAATCGCAGTAGTTCTCCTAGCACTACCTTAGCCGATAGAGCGGAAGGTAAGGTACCAAAACATAGGAGCCGGGCAAACCCAACATTTGACCAAAGACATGATTCGGAGCTGATGCATATAATGCTATAAGTTCGGGGTGCCGCACTTGTGGAAGTGTTCGGACTTTTCACACCATATTGCAGGTACGTAAGCCCCTGGTGCATTGGCCGTACCAGAGTGTACGGTTGCAAGGCATCGTTAATGAACGCATAGATATATATATAACAAAAATGCAATAATGGTCGTAATGTCATGCATTGTTTATTAAAAAATTGCATTAAAGCAGAGTGATATAGATAGTGCAATAAGCAAAAGAGTAGGACTATGTCCCTTCCAAGGGCGAACTGAGGAATGATATGAAATCTGTAATCAACCTGGGAATTCTGTTGTATAACGTAGTTGTCTGCCTCCTTGGTTGTTGTATCATGTGTTCGACAATGGAGCTGCCGGACAGTGTTTCCAGAGATTAATGTCCTGAAAGAAAAAATAAAAATAACCAAACGGGAAGCCCCTAGTGCGGTTTGGGCCGCGTTTTGGGGCGTGCCGCAGTTGTGCCCCCCTCCCCACTTGTGCCCATGGTATTTTTAATGCGTAATTATGTACGCGCGGCATGAATAACGCCGTTGGGTTGGGATTGGGGTGGCCGCCGTATTGCTACGCGAGCTCAGATCGTGCCAGGCGGTCTGTCTGCCGATTGCCCCGAGCGCGCTTGAAGGTGTCCAGGTTTTGAAACGCCGAACTGGTAGATTGCCTTGAGAGGCTGCTGTGCGCTTCTGCTGCAAGGGCCGCGGTGTGCTCCTCTGTTCGGAGAGAGCGCTCTGTGTTTCCATTGACTGTAATAACTCCGCGAGGTCCTGGCATCTTGTGTTAGGGAACGTAGTAATTTCAAAATTTTCCTACGCACACGCAAGATCATGGTGATGCATAGCAACGAGAGAGGAGAGTGTTGTCTACGTACCCTCGTAGACCGAAAGCGGAAGCGTTAGCACAACGCGGTTGATGTAGTCGTACGTCTTCACGGCCCGACCGATCAAGCACCGAAACTACGGCACCTCCGAGTTCTAGCACACATTCAGCTCGATGATGATCCCCGGACTCCGATCCAGCAGAATGTCAGGAAGAGTTCCGTCAGCACGACGGCATGGTGACGATCTTGATGTTCTACCGTCGTAGGGCTTCGCCTAAGCACCGCTACAATATTATCGAGGATTATGGTGGAGGGGGGCACCGCACATGGCTAAGAGATCAATGATCAATTGTTGTGTCTTTGGGGTGCCCCCTACACCCGTATATAAAGGAGCAAGGGAGGAGGAGGCTGGCCCTAGGAGGGGGTGCGTCAAGTGTGGAGTCCTACTAGGACTCCCTAGTCCTAGTAGGATTCCACCTCCCATATGGAATAGGAAAAGAGGAAGGGAAACGGAGAAGGAAGGAAGGGGGCGCCCCCCTTCCCTAGTCCAATTCGGACCAGACCAAGGGGAGGGGTGCGGCCACCCTTGAGGCCCTTTTCCTTCTTTCCCGTGTGGCCCAATAAGGCCCAATACGTATTCCCGTAACTCTCCGGTACTCCGAAAAATACCCGAATCACTCGGAACCTTTCCGATGTCCGAATATAGTCGTCCAATATATCGATCTTTACATCTCAACCATTTCGAGACTCCTCGTCATGTCCCCGATCTCATCCGGGACTCCGAACTCCTTCGGTACATCAAAACTCATAAACTCATAATATAACTGTCATCGAAACCTTAAGCGTGCGGACCCTACGGGTTCGAGAACAATGTAGACATGACCGAGACACGTCTCCAATCAATAACCAATAGCGGAACCTGGATGCTCATATTGGCTCCGACATATTCTACGAAGATCTTTATCGGTCAGACCGCATAACACCATACGTTGTTCCCTTTGTCATCGGTATGTTACTTGCCCGAGATTCGATCGTCGGTATCTCAATACCTAGTTCAATCTCGTTACCGGCAAGTCTCTTTACTCGTTCCGTAATACATCATCCTGCAACTAACTCATTAGTTGCAATGCTTGCAAGGCTTATGTGATGTGCATTACCGAGAGGGCCCAGAGATACCTCTCCGAAAATCGGAGTGACAAATCCTTATCTCGAAATACGCCAACCCAACAAGTACCTTCAAAGACACCTGTAGAGCACCTTTATAATCACCCAGTTACGTTGTGACGTTTGGTGGCACACAAAGTGTTCCTCCAGTAAACGGGAGTTGCATAATCTCATAGTCATAGGAACATGTATAAGTCATGAAGAAAGCAATAGCAACAAACTAAACGATCAAGTTCTATGCTAATGGAATGGGTCAAGTCAATCACATCATTCTCCTAATGATGTGATCCCATTAATCAAATGACAACTCATGTCTATGGTTAGGAAACATAACCATCTTTGATCAACGAGCTAGTCAAGTAGAGGCATACTAGTGACACTGTGTTTGTCTATGTAGTCACACATGTATTATGTTTCCGGTTAATACAATTCTAGCATGAATAATAAACCTTTATCATGATATAAGGAAATAAATAATAACTTTATTATTGCCTCTAGGGCATATTTCCTTCAGTCTCCCACTTGCACTAGAGTCAATAATCTAGTTCACATCGCCATGTGATTTAACATCAATAGTTCACATCACCATGTGATTAACACCCATAGTTCACATCGACATGTGACCAACACCCAAAGGGTTTAATAGAGTCAATAATCTAGTTCACATCGCTATGTGATTAACACCCAAAGAGTACTGAGGTGTGATCATGTTTTGCTTGTGAGAGAAGTTTAGTCAACGGGTCTGCCACATTCAGATCCGTACGTATTTTGCAAATTTCTATGTCAACAATGCTCTGCATGGAGCTACTCTAGCTAATTGCTCCCACTTTCAATATGTATCCAGATTGAGACTTAGAGTCATCTAGATCAGTGTCAAAACTTGCATCGACGTAACCCTTTACGACGAACCTTTTGTTACCTCCATAATCGAGAAACATATCCCTATTCCACTAAGGATAATTTTGACCAATGTCCAGTGATCTACTCCTAGATCACTATTGTACTCCTTTGCCAAACTCAAGGCAGGGTATACAACAGGTCTGGTACACAGCATGGCATACTTTATAGAACCTATGGCTGAGGCATAGGGAATGACTTTCATTCTCTCTCTATCTTCTGTCGTGGTCGGGTTTTGAGTCTTACTCAACTTCACACCTTGTAACACAGGCAAGAACTCCTTTTTGACTGTTCCATTTTGAACTACAAAATCTTGTCAAGGTATGTACTCATTGAAAAAACATATCAAGCGTATTGATCTATCTCTATAGATCTTGATGATCAATATGCAAGCAGCTTCACCGAGGTCTTTCTTTGAAAAACTCCTTTCAAACGTTCCTTTATGCTTTGTAGAATAATTTTACATTATCTCCGATCAACAATATGTCTTTCACATATACTTATCAGAAATGTTGTAGTGCTCCCACTCACTTTCTTGTAAATACAGGCTTCACCGCAAGTCTGTATAAAACTATATGCTTTGATCAACTTATCAAAGCGTATATTCCAACTCCGAGATTCTTGCACCAGTCCATAGATGGATTGCTGGAGCTTGCATATTTTGTTAGTACCTTTAGGATTGACAAAACCTTCTCGTTGCATCATATACAACTCTTCTTTAATAAATCCAATAAGGAATGCATTTTTGTGTATCCATTTGCCAGATTTCATAAAATGCGGCAATTGCTAACATGATTCGGACAGAATTAAGCATAGATACGAGTGAGAAACTCTCATCGTAGTCAACACCTTGAACTTGTCAAAAACCTTTTTTTGCGACAATTCTTAGCTTTGTAGATAGTAACACTACTATCAGCGTCCGTCTTTCTCTTGAAGATCCATTTAATCTCAATGGCTCGCCGATCATTGGGCAAGTCAATCAGAGTCCATACTTTGTTCTCATACATGGATATCATCTCAGATTTCATGGCCTCAAGCCATTTCGCGGAATCTGGGCTCATCATTGCTTCCTCATAGTTCGTAGGCTCGTCATGGTCAAGTAACATGACCTCCAGAACAGGATTACCGTACCACTCTGGTGCGGGTCTCACTCTGGTTTACCTATGAGGTTCGGTAGTAACTTGATCTGAAGTTACATGATCATCATCATTAGCTTCCTCACTAATCGGTGTAGTAGTCACAGGAACAGATTTCTGTGATGAACTACTTTCCAATAAGGGAGCAGCTACAGTTACCTCATCAAGTTCTACTTTCCTCCCACTCACTTCTTTCGAGAGAAACTCCTTTTCTAGAAAGGATCCATTCAAAGCAACGAATATATTGCCTTCGGATCTGTGATAGAAGGTGTACCCAACATTTTCTTTTGGGTATCCTATGAAGACGCACTTCTCCGATTTGGGTTAGAGCTTATCAGGTTGAAACTTTTTCACATAAGCATTTCTCAAACTTTAAGAAACGACAGCTTAGGTTTCTTGCCAAACCATAGTTCATACGGTGTCTCTCAACGGATTTAGATGGTGCCCTATTTAACGTGAATGCAGCTGTCTCTAATGCATAACCCCAAAACGATAGTGGTAGATCGGTAAGAGACATCATAGATCGCACCATATCTAATAAAGTATGGTTATGACATTCGGACACACCATTACACTATGGTGTTCCAGGTGGCGTGAGTAGTGAAACTATTTCACATTGTTTTTAACTGAAGGCCAAACTCGTAACTCAAATATTTTACTTCTGCGATCATATCGTAGAAACTTTTATTTTTTTACGATGATTCTCCACTTCACTCTGAAATTCTTTGAACTTTTCAAATGTTTCAGACTTGTGTTTCATCAAGTAGATATACTCATATCTGCTCATATCATCTGTGAAGATCAGAAAATAATGATACCTGCCATGAGCCTCAATATTCATCGGACCACATACATCAGTATGTATGATTTCCAACAAATCTGTTGCTCGCTCCATTGTTCCGGAGAACGGAGTCTTAGTCATCTTGCCCATGAGGCATGGTTCGCAAGCATCAACTGATTCATAATCAAGTGATTCCAAAAGCCCATCAGCATGGATTTTCTTCATGCGCTTTACACCAATATGACCTAAACGGCAGTGCCACAAATAAGTTGCACCATCATTATTAACTTTGCATCTTTTGGTTTCAATATTATGAATATGTGTATCACTACGGTCGAGATCCAACGAACCATTTTCATTGAGTGTGTAACCATATAAGGTTTTATTCATGTAAACAGAACAACAATTTATTCTCTTACTTAAATGAATAACCGTATTGCTATAAACATGATCAAATCATATTCATGCTCAACGCAAACACCAAATAACACTAATTTAGGTTCAACACTAATCCCAAAAGTATAGGGAGTGTGCGATGATGATCATATCAATCTTGGAACCACTTCCAACACACATCGTCACTTCACCCTTAACTAGTCTATGTTCATTCTGCAACTCCCGTTTCGAGTTACTACTCTTAGCAACTGAACCAGTATCAAATACCGAGGGGTTGCTACGAACACTAGTAAAATACACATCAATAATCTGTATATCAAATATACCTTTGTTCACTTTGCCATCCTTCTTATCCGCCAAATACTTAGGGCAGTTCCGCTTCCAGTGACCAGTCCCTTTGCAGTAGAAGCACTTAGTCTCAGGCTTAGGACCAGACTTGGGCTTCTTCACTTGAGCAGCAACTTGCTGGCCGTTCTTCTTGAAGTTCCCCTTCTTCCCTTTGCCCTTTTCTTGAAACTAGTGGTCTTGTCTACCATCAACACTTGATATTTTTCTTGATTTCTACCTTCGTCGATTTCAGCATTACGAAGAGCTTGGGAATTGTTTCCGTTATCCCTTGCATATCATAGTTCATCACGAAGTTCTACTAACTTGGTGATGGTGACAAGAGAATTCTGTCAATCATTATTTTATCTGGAAGATTGACTCCCACTTGATTCTAGTGATTGTAGTACCCAAACAATCTGAGCACATGCTCACTGCTTGAGCTATTCTCCTCCATCTTTTAGCTATAGAACTTGTTGGAGACTTCATATCTCTCAACTCGGGTATTTTCTTGAAATATTAACTTCAACTCCTGGAACATCTCATATGGTCCATGACGTTCAAAACGTCTTTGAAGTCCCGATTCTAAGCCGTTTAAGCATGGTGCACTAAACTATCAAGTAGTCATCATATTGAGCTAGCCAAATGTTCATAACATCTGCATCTGCTCCTCCAATAGGTCCGTCACCTAGCGGTGCATCAAGGACATAATTCTTCTGTGCAGCAATGAGGATAAACCTCAGATCACGGATCTAATCCGCATCATTGCTACTAACATCTTTCAACACATTTTTCTCTAGGAACATATCAAAATAAACACAGGGAAGCAACCACGCGAGCTATTGATCTACAACATAATTTGCAAAATACTACCAGGACTAAGTTCATGATAAATTAAAGTTCAATTAATCATATTACTTAAGAACTCCCACTTAGATAGACATCCCTCTAATCCTCTAAGTGATCACGTGATCCAAATCAACTAAACCATGTCTGATCATCACGTGAGATGGAGTAGTTTCAATGGTGAACATCACTATGTTGATCATATCTACTATATGATTCATGCTCGACCTTTCGGTGTCCGTGTTCTGAGGCCATATCTGTTATATGCTAGGCTCGTCGAGTTTAACCTGAGTATTCCGCATGTGCAACTGTTTTGCACCCGTTGTATTTGAACGTAGATCCTATCACACCCGATCATCGCGTGGTGTCTCAGCACGAAGAACTTTCGCAACGATGCATACTCAGGGAGAACACTTATACTTTGATAATTTATTGAGGGATATTCTTATAATGCTACCGTCAATCAAAGTAAGATAAGATGCATAAAAGATAAACATCACATGCAATCAATATAAGTGATATGATATGGCCATCATCATCTTGTACTTGTGATCTCCATCTCCGAAGTACCGTCATGATCACCATCGTCACCGGCGTGACACCTTGATCTCCATCGTAGCATCGTTGTCGTCTCGCCAATCTTATGCTTCCATGACTATCGCTACCGTTTAGTGATAAAGTAAAGCATTACAGTGCGATTGCATTGCACAAAATAAAGCGACAACCATATGGCTCCTACCAGTTGCCGATAACTCGGTTACAAAACATGATCATCTCATACAATAAAATTTAGCATCAAGTCTTGACCATATCACATCACAACTTGCCCTGCAAAAACAATTTAGACGTCCTCTACTTTGTTGTTGCAAGTTTTACGTGGCTACTACGGGCTTAGCAAGAACCGTTCTTACCTACGCATCAAAACCACAACGATAGTTTGTCAAGTTGGTGCTGTTTTAACCTCATAAACTCATAATATAACTGTCATTTTTGATGTACCGAAGGAGTTCGGAGTCCCGCATGAGATCGGGGACATGACGAGAAGTCTCGAAATGGTCAAGACATAAAGATCGATATATTGGACGACTATATTCGGACATCGGAAAGGTTCCGAGTGATTCGGGTATTTTTCGGAGTACCAGAGAGTTACGGGAATACGTATTGGGCCTTATTGGGCCATATGGAAAAAAAGAAAAAGGTCCTCAAGGGTGGCCGCACCCCTCTCCTTGGTCTGGTTCGAATTGGACTAGGGAAGGGGGGCGCCCCCTTCCTTCCTTCTCCTTTTCCCTTCCTCTTTTCCTATTCCATATGGGAGGTGGAATCCTACTAGGACTAGGGAGTCCTAGTAGGACTCCACACTTGGCGTGCCCCCTCCTAGGGCCGGCCTCCTCCTCCCTTGCTCCTTTATATACGGGGGCAGGGGGCACCTCTAGATACACAAGTTGATCCGTGTGATCATATTCTTAGCCGTGTGTGGTGCCCCCTTCCACCATAATACTCGATAATATTGTAGCGGTGCTTAGGCGAAACCCTGCGATGGTAGTACATCAAGATCGTCACCACGCCATCGTGCTGACGGAACTCTTCCCCGACACTTTGCTGGATCGGAGTCCGGGGATCATCATCGAGCTGAACGTGTGCTAGAACTCGGAGGTGCCGTAGTTTCGGTGCTTGATCGGTCGGGCCGTGAAGACGTACGACTACATCAACCGCATTGTGCTAACGCTTCCGCTGTCGATCTACAAGGGTACGTAGATCACACTCTCCCCTCTCGTTGCTATGCATCACCATGATCTTGCGTGTGCGTAGGAAATTTTTTGAAATTACTACGTTCCCCAACAGTGGCATCCGAGCCTAGGTTTTATGTGTTGATGTTATATGCACGAGTAGAACACAAGTGAGTTGTGGGCGATATAAGTCATACTGCTTACCAGCATGTCATACTTTGGTTCGGCGGTATTGTTGGATGAAGCGGCCCGGACCGACATTACGCGTACGCTTACGTGAGACCGGTTCTCCCGACGTGCTTTGCACAAAGGTGGCTAGCGGGTGACAGTTTCTCCAACTTTAGTTGAACCGAATGTGGCTACACCCGGTCCTTGCGAAGGTTAAAACAGCACCAACTTGACAAACTATTGTTGTGGTTTTGATGCGTAGGTAAGATTGGTTCTTGCTTAAGCCCGTAGCAGCCACGTAAAACTTGCAACAACAAAGTAGAGGACGTCTAACTTGTTTTTGCAGGGCATGTTGTGATGTGATATGGTCAAGACATGATGCTAAATTTTATTGTATGAGATGATCATGTTTTGTAACCAAGTTATCGGCAACTGGCAGGAGCCATATGGTTGTCGCTTTATTGTATGCAATGCAATTGCGCTGTAATGCTTTACTTTATCACTAAGCGGTAGCGATAGTCGTGGAAGCATAAGATTGGCGAGACGACAACGATGCTACGATGGTGATCAAGGTGTCGCGCCGGTGACGATGGTGATCACAATGGTGCTTCGAAGATGGAGATCATAAGCACAAGATGATGATGGCCATATCATATCACTTATATTGATTGCATGTGATGTTTATCTTTTATGCATCTTATCTTGCTTTGATTGACGGTAGCATTTTAAGATGATCTCTCAATAATTATCAAGAAGTGTTCTCCCTGAGTATGCACAGTTGCGAAAGTTCTTCGTGCTGAGACACCACGTGATGATCGGGTGTGATAGGCTCATCGTTCAAATACAACGGGTGCAAAACAGTTGCACACGCGGAATACTCAGGTTATACTTGACGAGCCAAGCATATATAGATATGGCCTTGGAACACGGAGACCGAAAGGTCGAGCGTGAATCATATAGTAGATATGATCAACATAGTGATGTTCACCAATGAAACTACTCCATCTCACGTGATGATCGGACATGGTTTAGTTGATTTGGATCACGTAATCACTTAGAGGATTAGAGGGATGTCTATCTAAGTGGGAGTTTTGAAGTAATATGATTAATTGAACTTAAATTTATCATGAACTTAGTCCTGGTAGTATTTTGCAAATTATGTTGTAGATCAATTGCTCGCGTTGTTGCTTCCCTGTGTTTATTTTGATATGTTCCTAGAGAAATTTGTGTTGAAAGATGTTAGTAGCAATGATGCGGATTGGATCCGTGATCTGAGGTTTATCCTCATTGCTGCACAGAAGAATTATGTCCTTGATGCACCGCTAGGTGACAGACCTATTGCAGGAGCAGATGCAGATGTTATGAACGTTTGGCTAGCTCAATATGATGACTACTTGATAGTTTAGTGCACCATGCTTAACGGGTTAGAATTGGGACTTCAAAGACGTTTTGAACGTCATGGACCATATGAGATGTTCCAGGAGTTGAAGTTAATATTTCAAGCAAATATCCAAGTTGAGAGATATGAAGTCTCCAACAAGTTCTATAGCTAAAAGATGGAGGAGAATCACTCAAGCAGTGAGCATGTGCTCAGATTGTCTGGGTACTACAATCGATTGAATCAAGTGGGAGTTAATCTTCCAGATAAAATAGTGATTGACAGAATTCTCTAGTCACCATCACCAAGTTAGTAGAACTTCTTGATGAACTATAATATGCAAGGGATAATGAAAACGATTCCCAAGCTCTTCATGATGAAATCGATGAAGGTAGAAATCAAGAAAGAGCATCAAGTGTTGATGGTTGACAAGATCACTAGTTTCAAGAAAAGGGCAAAGGGAAGAAGGGAAACTTCAAGAAGAACGGCAAGAAAGTTGCTGCTCAAGTGAAGAAGCCCAAGTCTAGTCCTAAGCCTGAGACTAAGTGCTTCTACTGCAAAGGGACTGGTCACTGGAAGTGGAACTACCCCAAGTGATTGGCGGATAAGAAGGATGACAAAGTGAACATAAGTATATTTGATATACATGTTATTGATGTGTACTTTACTAGTGTTTATAGCAACCCCTCAGTATTTCATACTAGTTCAGTTGCTAAGATTAGTAACTCGAAACGGGAGTTGCAGAATAAATAGAGACTAGTTAAGGGTGAAGTGACGATGTGTGTTGGAAGGGGTTCCATGATTGATATGATCATCATCACACACTCCCTATAATTTCGGGATTAGTGTTGAACCTAAATAAGTGTTATTTGGTGTTTGCGTTGAGCATGAATATGATTTGATCATGTTTATTGTAATACGGTTATTCATTTAAGTAAGAGAATAAATTGTTGTTCTGTTTACATGAATAAAACCTTATATGGTTACACACCCAATGAAAATAGTTCATTGGATCTCGATCGTAGTGATACACATAATCATAATATTGAAACCAAAAGATGCAAAGTTAATAATGATAGTGCAACTTATTTATGGCACTGCCATTTAGGTCATATCGGTGTAAAGCGCATGAAGAAACTCCATACTGATGGACTTTTGGAACCACTTGATTATGAATCACTTGGTACTTGCGAACCGTGCCTCATGGGCAAGATGACTAAAATGCCGTTCTCCGGTACTATGGAGAGAGTAACAGATTTGTTGGAAATCATACATACTGATGTATGTGATCCGATGAATATTGAGGCTCGTGGCAGGTATCATTATTTTCTAATCTTCACAGATGATTTGAGCAGATATGAGTATATCTACTTCATGAAACAAAAGTCTGAAATATTTGAAAAGTTCAAAGAATTTCAGAGTGATGTGGAGAATCATCGTAACAAAAATAAAAGTTTCTACGATATGATCGCAGAAGTAAAATATTTGAGTTACGAGTTTGGCCTTCAGTTAAAACAATGTGAAATAGTTTCACTACTCACGCCACCTGGAACACCACAATGTAATGGTGTGTCCGAACGTCATAACCGTACTTTATTAGATATGGTGCGATCTATGATGTCTCTTACCGATCTACCACTATCGTTTTGGGGTTATGCATTAGAGACAGATGCATTCACGTTAAATAGGGCACCATCTAAATCTGTTGAGATGACACAATCTGAACTGTGGTTTGGCAAGAAACCAAAGTTGCCGTTTCTTAAAGTTTGGGGTTGTGATGCTTATATGAAAAAGTTTCATCCTGATAATCTCAAACCCAAATCAGAGAAATATGTCTACATAGGATACCCAAAGGAGACTGTTGGGTACACCTTCTATCACAGATCCGAAGGCAAATTATTCATTGCTGAGAATGGATCCTTTCTAGAGAAGGAGTTTCTCTCGAAATAAGTGAGTGGGAGGAAAGTAGAACTTGATGAGGTAACTGTACCTACTCCCTTATTGGAAAGTAGTTCATCACAGAAATCTGTTCCTGTGACTACTAGACCGATTAGTAAGGAAGCTAATGATGATGATCATGTAACTTCAGATCAAGTTACTACTGAACCTCTTAGGTAAACCAGAGTGAGATCCGCACCAGAGTGGTACGGTAATCCAGTTCTGGAGGTCATGTTACTTGACCATGACGAGCCTACGAACTATGAGGAAGCGATGATGAGCCCAGATTCCGCGAAATGGCTTGAGGCCATGAAATCTGAGATGAGATCCATGTATGAGAACAATGTATGGACTTTGATTGACTTGCCCAATGATCGGCGAGCCATTGAGATTAAATGGATCTTCAAGATGAAGACGGACGCTGATAGTAGTGTTACTATCTACAAAGCTTGAATTGTCGCAAAAAAAAGGTTTTCGACAAGTTCAAGGTGTTGACTACGATGAGAGTTTCTCACTCATATCTATGCTTAAATCTGTCCGAATCATGTTAGCAATTGCCGCATTTTATGAAATCCGGCAAATGGATAAACAAAACTGCATTCCTTAATGGATTTATTAAAGAAGAGTTGTACATGATACAACCAGAAGGTTTTGTCAATCCTAAAGGTCCTAACAAAATGTGCAAGCTCCAGCGATCCATCTATGGAGTGGTGCAAGCATCTCGGAGTTGGAATATGCGCTTTGATGAGATGATCAAAGCATATAGTTTTATACAGACTTGTGGTGAAGCCTGTATTTACAAGAAAGTGAGTGGGAGCACTACAACATTTCCGATAAGTATATGTGAATGACATATTGTTGATCGGAAATAATGTAGAATTATTCTGCAAAGCATAAAGGAGTGTTTTCAAAGAAGTTTTTCAAAGAAAGACCTCGGTGAAGCTGCTTACATATTAAGCATCAAGATCTATAGAGATAGATCAAGACGCTTGATAAGTTTTTTCAATGAGTACATACCTTGACAATATTTTGAACTAGTTCAAAAATGGAACAGTCAAAGAAAGAGTTCTTGGCTGTGTTACAAGGTGTGAAATTGAGTAAGACTCAAAGCCCGACCACGACAGAAGATAGAAAGAGAATGAAAGTCATTCTCTATGCCTCAGCCATAGGTTCTATAAAGTATGCCATGCTGTGTACCAGATCTATTGTATAACCTACACTGTGTTAAGCAAGGGAGTACAATAGTGATCTAAGAGTAGATCACTGGACAGCGGTCAAAATTATCCTTAGTGGAATAAGGAAATATTTCTCAATTATGGAGGTGACAAAAGGTTCGTCGTAAAAAGTTACATCGATGCAAGTTTTGACACAGATCTGGATGACTCTATGTCTCGATCTAGATACATATTGAAAGTGGGAGAAATTATCTAGAGTAGCTCCGTGCAGAGCATTGTAGACATAGAATTCGCAAAATACTTACGGATCTGTATGTGACAGCCCCGTTGACTAAAATTATCTCATAGGCAAAACATGATCACACCTTAGTACTCTTTGGGTGTTAATCACATAAACGATGTGAACTAGATTACTGACTCTAGTAAACCCTTTGGGTATAGGTCACATGACGATGTGAACTATGGGTGTTAATCACATGGTGATGTGAACTATTAGTGTTGAATCACATGGCGATGTGATCTAGATTATTGACTCTAGTGCAAGTGGGAGACTGAAGGAAATATGCCCTAGAGGCAATAATAAAGTTATTTTTTATTTCCTTATTTCATGATAAATGTTTATTATTCATGCTAGAATTGTATTAACCGGAAACATAATACATGTGTGAATACATAGACAAACAAACTGTCACTAGTATGCCTCTACTTGACTAGCTCGTTAATCAAAGATGGTTATGTTTCCTAACCATAGACATGTGTTGTCATTTGATTAACGGGATCACATCATTAGGAGAATGATGTGATTGACATGACCCATTCCATTAGCTTAGCACCCGATCGTTTAGTATGTTGCTATTGCTTTCTTCATGACTTATACATGTTCCTATGACTATGAGACTATGCAACTCCCATTTACCAGAGGAACACTTTGTGTGCTACCAAACGTCACAACGTAACTGGGTGATTATAAAGGAGCTCTACAGGTGTCTCCAAAGGTACATGTTGGGTTGGCGTATTTCGAGATTAGGATTTGTCACTCCGATTGTCGGAAAGGTATCTCTGGGCCCTCTCGGTAATGCACATCACATAAGCCTTGCAAGCATTACAACTAATGAGTTAGTTGCAAGATGATGTATTACGAAACGAGTAAAGAGACTTCCCGGTAACGAGATTGAACTAGGTATTGAGGTATCGACGATCGAATCTCGGGCAAGTAACATACCGATGACAAAGGGAACAACGTATGTTGTTATGTGGTCTGACCGATAAAGATCTTCGTAGAATATGTGGGAGCCAATATGAGCATCCAGGTTCCGCTATTGGTTATTGACCGGAGACATGTCTCGGTCATGTCTACATTGTTCTCGAACCTGTAGGGTCCGCACGCTTAAGGTTTCGATGACAGCTATATTATGAGTTTATGAGTTTTGATGTATCGAATGAGTTCGGAGTCCCGGATGAGATCGGGGACATGACTAGGAGTCTCGAAATGGTCAAGACGTAAAGATCGATATATTGGACGACAAACTCGGACATCGGAAAGGTTCCGAGTGATTCGGGTATTTTTCGGAGTACCGGAGAGTTACGGGAATACGTATTGGTCCTTATTGGGCCATACGGGAAAGAAGAAAAAGGGCCTCAAGGGTGGCCGCACCCCTCCCCTTGGTCTGGTCCGAATTGGGCTAGGGAAGGGGGCGCCCCCTTCCTTCCTTCTCCTTTTCCCTTCCTCTTTTTGTATTCCATATGGGAGGTGGAATCCTACTAGGTCTAGGGAGTCCTAGTAGGACTCCACACTTGGCGCCCCCCCTCCTAGGGCCGGCCTCCTCCTCCCTTGCTCCTCTATATACGGGGGCAGGGGGCACCTCTAGATACACAAGTTGATCCGCGTGATCATATTCTTAGCCGTGTGCGGTGCCCCCTTCCACCATAATCCTCGATAATATTGTAGCGGTGCTTAGGCGAAGCCCTGCGACGATAGTACATCAAGATCGTCACCACGCCGTCGTGCTGACGGTACTCTTCCCCGATACTTTGCTGGATTGGAGTCCGGGGATCGTCATCGAGCTGAACGTGTGCTAGAACTCGGAGGTGCCGTAGTTTCGGTGCTTGATCGGTCGGGCCATGAAGACGTACGACTACATCAACAGCGTTGTGCTAACGCTTCCGCTGTCGATCTACAAGGGTACGTAGATCACACTCTCCCCTCTCGTTGCTATGCATCACCATGATCTTGCGTGTGTGTAGGAAATTTTTTGAAATTACTACGTTCCCCAACAGGTATCTCAATACCTAGTTCAATCTCATTACCGGCAAGTCTCTTTACTCATTCCGTAATACATCATCCTGCAACTAACTCATTAGTTGCGATGCTTGCAAGGCTTAAGTGATGTGCATTACCGAGAGGGCCTAGAGATACCTCTCCAACAATCGGAGTGACAAATCCTAATCTCGAAATACGCCAACCCAACAAGTACCTTTGGAGACACCTGTAGAGCACCTTTATAATCACCTAGTTACGTTGTGACGTTTGGTGGCACACAAAGTGTTCCTCCGGTAAACGGGAGTTGCATAATCTCATATTCATAGGAACATGTATAAGTCATGAAGAAAGCAATCGCAACAAACTAAACGATCAAGTGCTATGCTAAAGGAATGGGTCAAGTCAATCACATCATTCTCCTAATGATGTGATCCCATTAATCAAATGACAACTCATGTCTATGGTTCGGAAACATAACCATCTTTGATCAACGAGCTAGTCAAGTAGAGGCATAGTAGTGACACTCTGCTTGTCTATGTATTCACACGTGTATTATGTTTCCGGTTAATACAATTCTAGCATGAATAATAAACATTTATCATGATATAAGGAAATAAATAATAACTTTATTATTGCCTCTAGGGCATATTTCCTTCAGTCTCCCACTTGCACTAGAGTCAATAATCTAGTTCACATCGCCATGTGATTTAACATCAATAGTTCACATCACCATGTGATTAACACCGATAGTTCACATCGACATGTGACCAACACCCAAAGGGTTTACTAGAGTCAATAATCTAGTTCACATCGCTATGTGATTAACACCCAAAGAGTACTGAGGTGTGATCATGTTTTGCTTGTGAGAGAAGTTTAGTCAACGGGTCTTCCACATTCAGATCCGTAAGTATTTTGCAAATTTCTATGTCAACAATGCTCTGTATGGAGCTACTCTAGCTAATTGCGCCCACTTTCAATATGTATCCAGATTGAGACTTAGAGTCATTTGGATCAGTGTCAAAACTTGCATCGACGTAACCCTTTACGACGAACCTTTTGTTACCTCCATAATCGAGAAACATATCCTTATTCCAGTAAGGATAATTTTGAACAATGTCCAGTGATCTACTCCTAGATCACTATTGTACTCCTTTGCCAAACTCAGGGCAGTGTATACAATAGGTCTGGTACACGGCATGGCATACTTTATAGAACCTATGGCTGAGGCATAGGGAATGACTTTCATTCTCTCTCTATCTTCTGCCGTGGTCGGGTTTTGAGTCTTACTCAACTTCACACCTTGTAACACAGGCAAGAACTCCTTTTTGACTGTTCCATTTTGAACTACTTCAAAATCTTTTCAAGGTATGTACTCATTGAAAAAACTTATCAAGCGTATTGATCTATCTATATAGATCTTGATGATCAATATGTAAGCAGCTTCACCGAGGTCTTCTTTGAAAAACTCCTATCAAACATTCCTTTATGCTTTGCAGAATAATTCTACATTATCTCCGATCAACAATATGTCTTTCACATATACTTATCAGAAATGTTGTAGTGCTCCCACTCACTTTCTTGTAAATACAGGCTTCACCGCAAGTCTGTATAAAACTATATGCTTTCTCGTTGTCGTTGCCTTCATTGGGTGTATCCACCATGTATATGTCATATGATGAGGTGGCTTTCCAGTGCCCTATAGGTGCTAGTTCATGTTCGTCTCCTACATCGTCGTCCATACCGTCGATGTCTTCGGAGTCGAAGTCGAGCATGTTGGTTAAATCATCGACAGTGGCTACAAAGTGGGTGGTGGGTGGGTGTCGAATTTCTTCGTCGTCCGCATCCCAATCCTGTTGGCCATAATCCGGCCAGGGCTCTCCTGACAAAGAGAGAGACCTTAGTGAATTCAGAATGTCGCCGAAGGGCGAGTGCTGAAAGATATCTGCGGCGGTGAATTCCATGATCGGCGCCTGAGGGAGTCCTGGATTAGGGGGTGTTAGGGTAGCCGGACTATACCTTCAGCCGGACTCCAGGACTATGAAGATACAAGATTGAAGACTTCGTCCCGTGTCCGGATGGGACTTTCCTTGGCATGGAAGGCAAGCTTGGCGATGCGGATATTCAAGATCTCCTACCGTTGTAACCGAGTCTATGTAACCCTAACCCTATCCGGTGTCTATATAAACCGGAGGGTTGTAGTCCGTAGGAAATCAACTCCATATACAACAATCATACCATAGGCTAGCTTCTAGGGTTTAGCCTCCTTGATCTCGTGGTAGATCTACTCTTGTACTACCCATATCATCAATATTAATCAAGCAGGATGTAGGGTTTTACCTCCATCGACAGGGCCCGAACCTGGGTAAAACATCGTGTTCCCTGCCTCCTGTTACCATCCGGCCTAGACGCACAGTTCGGGACCCCCTAGCCGAGATCCGCCGGTTTTGACACCGACATTGGTGCTTTCATTGAGAGTTCCTCTGTGTCGTCACCTTTAGGACCGATGGCTCCTTCGATCATCAACAACGATGCGGTCCAGGGTGAGACTTCTCTCCCCGGACAGGTCTTCGTCTTCGGCGGCTTCGCTCTGCGGGCCAATTCACTTGGCCACCTGGAGCAGATCGAAAGCTACGCCCCTGGCCATCAAGTCAGGCTTGGAAGCTTAAACTACACGGCTGACATCCGAGGAGACTTGATCTTCGACGAGTTCGAGCCACGGCCAAGCGCGCCGCACTATCTCGAGGGGCATGATCTAGCTCTGCCTCCGGACAGTGTCCTGGAGGCCGCACACGCACCGGTTCCGACCTCTAACTCGGAGCCTATTGCGCCAATTGAGGATGAGCGGTTGGACGTCACCTCGGGGGCTGCAATCTCAAAGACGATCGAGCCGAATGCCAGCCCCGCACTCTGCACGACCAGTGACTCCGAGGATCTAGACTCCTCCCCGGACTCCGAACCCCCTGCGCCCCTGCCAATCGAATCCGATTGGGCGCCGATAATGGAGTTCACCACCGCAGACATCTTTCAGCACTTGCCTTTCGGCGACATCCTGAATTCTCTTAAGTCTCTCTCTTTATCAGGAGAGCCCTGGCAGGATTACGGTCAGCGAGGATGGGATACGGACGACGAAGAAATTCAAAGCCCACCCACCACCCACTTGATAGCCACTGTCGACAATTTAAACGACGTGCTCAACTTCGACTCCGGAGACATCGACAGCATGGATGACGATGCAGGAGATACCGACGAACCAACGCCCACAGGGCATTGGACAGTCACCTCACCTCACGATGTATACATGGTGGATACCCCTAAAGGAAGCGACAACGAGGAAAAAGGGGATGGAATGGGAGTTCGACCCCTGAAAAGCAATCAAAGCGTCAGCGTAAACGCCGACCCAAGCCCCGCCTCGATAAAAACCCAGCCATAGAGCAGGACGAGCCGGTAGACGACGAGTAGGCCTTAGAGCAACCGTCCGAACAGGGCAACACGGATGGAGAAACCGAACATCCCTCCTCCGGCAAAAACGGCATTCCGGGCGAACTCACGCCGGATAAACCCATGGAGCAGAAGAATCTCCACGAGAGGCCCTAGAGCCCTCGCATTCAAAAGATGCGAAAGCCACACACTCGGATAGACGACCCCATAAAGCGGCAAGCGGCGCCGCACTTAAATCGGCATGCGACCCACCTAAGGATTTGCATCAGGGCCCAGTCAGGTCCATTTATGGGCCAAGAAAGCAAGCTATCGTCAGCAATGCTATGAAGTCATCATCAGAATCCGGCACACCCAAATACAGGGGCGCCGCACACCCCCTATGTTTCACCAATGAGGTCCTGGACTATGAATTTCCAGAGGGATTCAAACCCGTAAACATAGAGGCATATGATGGAACAACAGACCCTGGAGTTTGGATTGAGGATTATATCCTCCACATACACATGGCTAGAGGAGATGATCTCCACGCCATAAAATATTTACCCCTTAAGCTTAAAGGGCCAGCCCGGCATTGGCTTAAAAGCCTTACCGAAAATACAATTGGAAGCTGGGAAGAGCTCGAGGATGCTTTCCGAGAAAATTTTCAAGGGACCTATGTCCGCCCTCCGGATGCAGACGATCTTAGTCACATAACTCAACAACCCGGAGAATCAGCTCGGCAGTTCTGGAATAGATTCCTCACTAAAAAGAATCAGATAGTCGACTGTCCGGACGCCGAAGCCTTAGCAGCTTTCAAGCATAACGTCCGAGATGAATGGCTCGCCAGACACCTCGTCCAAGAAAAGCCAAGAACAATGGCCGCACTAACATACCTCATGACCCGCTTTTGTGCAGGGGAGGACTGATGGTTGGCAAGGTGCAGCCCTAGCGACCCAAGTACATCCAAAACTAGGGATGGAAACAGAAAACCGCGACGCAACAAGGACCATCGCCGGACTAAGGACAAAAGTCCGAAGAGCACGGCAGTCAATGCCGGATTCAAAGGCTCACGACAAAATCAGGCAAAATCGCCCCCCAGGATAACAGGGACGATCCATCCAACCTATATAAAATCCTGGACAGGATATGTCAGATACACAGTACTCCCGGGAAGCCTGCTAACCATACCCACAGAGACTGTTGGGTTTTGAAACAATCCGGTAGACTCAATGCCGAACACAAGGGGCTCGACACACCAAGCGAAGACGAGGACGAACCCCGAAAGCAAAGCACCAGGAAACAAAAGAACTTCCCACAAGAAGTAAAAACAATGAACTCACTTCACATAACAAAATGTGCGGCGCCCGTAAAGGTACGCACCACACGGACCATCCCCAAAGGGTCCGGCCACTGGTTGTCAAAACCGATCATCTTCGATCAGCTAGATTATTCTAGAAATATCAAGAACGCAGGCTGGACTGCCTTGATACTCAATCCAATAATTGGCGGACTCCAGTTTTCAAATGTCCTTATGGACGGTGGCAGTGGACTAAACCTGATATATCAGGATACAATCCAGCACATGGGGATAAACCCAGCAAGAATCCGCCGCAGGAAAACCTCCTTTCAAGGGGTAATACCTGGTCCGGACACCCATTGCATGGGTTTTCTCCGGCTCTTAGTCATATTCGGCTCTGCCGATAACTTCCGCCGCGAAAAGCTGACCTTCCATGTCGTCCCGTTCTCAAGTCGCTTTCAAGCACTACTGGGATGCGAAGCTTTCGCTCGCTTTAACGCAATACCACATTATGCATCTCTTACGCTTAAGATGCCCGATCCACGAGGCATCATCTCTTTGGAGGGGAAGCACTAAAGTGCGCCTCCCCAAGCGGAGGACTGTGCGGCCGCTTTGACAGCCCCACAGTAAAATGGCCTCACCGGCCAAAAAACTTCGAAATAGGTCATTCAAGACCACGAACGCGGATAGACGAGTTCGGTGCAAAATCATCATTGATGCAGGCTTAGTGGCCATATACCCCCGCACTAGGGGATCCACGCATATACAATAAGAGACAATAAAGCTCAATCTTATATATTTTACTTTATACTTTGTTTATTTTAAACTTTTTAGGAACGACCCGTTTTCAACTCAGTTCCTCTCTTTTACAGATGAACGTCGTGCGGCGCCCGTCCAGGATACGGCACAATAGAGACACATGCGCAGACGTGCAGTAGGAACCCGTCCTAAAGGATTCTTTTTAGATTAAGACCCTGCGTAAACCTTTTTTACTGTCTCTTGTTGCTACACATCCCCTGGTTTTTTCTGATATAACCAAGGAGGAGGCTGGCGTCTTGGCATGTGGCCACGTCAGAATTTTTGCATGTACCTGGACACTAGGGGCTTTTTTAATAAAGAGTGTTGTTTTGCCTGCACTCATAAAGACCGAATACCTTAGGGAGTGTTCGGCGTCGCGAGTTTTGGCATTATATGCATCAGCTCCGAATCATGTCTTTGGTCAAATGTTGGGTTGCCCGGCTCCTGAGTTCGGCTACCTTATGTTCCGCTCTATCGGCTAAGGTAGCACCAGGAGAACTACTGCGATTGTGCCCCGGTTCGGCCGGGAAAGCACCTCAGTAGAGAAAGCCGAAAACTGACTGTCATGATGTAGCGTTAGACTGGTCAGCCACTCGATGACCTATCGGAATCTATCGGATTCCTCCGCTTTAACGAAGGGCCGCTTCCCGGTCAGGCACATACGCGCCCCGAACTCGGATGAGCGCTGTCGCCACAAAGGAGCTACCTAAATAGTCTCACTGTCAGGCTCCTATGGCTAAGTGAAAGTGTTAAAGCATTATAGTCCGGTTGCCTGGCCCGCTACGCTATCTCCTCCTTTGTAGGACCAAGACGTTGGGTTAAGTGTGAAAATGCGTGTTCTGCGAGCACCGTGGGGGCTGAAGCCAACGACTGCCATCTTTCAGATTATATATATATATATATATATATTAAAACGGCCGCACAGGAGGTGTTCCCAATACTTGAAGGCACAAGTATAAAAAGGCCACTACAATTTATCAAAATATTACTCTATAATTACATATGCTATCATAACATAGCATCTTTCGAGCACTGCGTCTCTATTACACGAGCGCCTTCAAGGACTTCCTGAAAATAGTGCTCGGAGGGTACTCGGCTTTTGTCCGAATCTCGGGACGCAACAACGGTGGTCTCCATCTCCGCCCAGTATGTCTTAACACGGGCAAGAGCCATCCTAGCGCCCTCTATGCATGCTGACCTCTTCATTGCATTTATACGCGACACCGCGTCAAGGAATTGCTGCACCAAGCTGAAATAACTCTTCAGCTCCGATCTCCCCGGCCATAGGTGACCCATGACGTACTTCATGGAGAGACCGGACAACCTATTCAGTTCGGCCCATTGAGCCAAATGATCGTCCACCGCCAGTGGATGCTCTGGATTGTGAAACTGCGACCAGAAAATCTTTTCCACTTCGCGATCTTTCTGATCTCAAAAGTGTTCGGTCGCATCAGCAGCACTCGCTGCCAAGTCCAGATAGGTATCCTCCACACTCCACATCCGGTCCAACGGAGCAAACTTCGGATCGCAAAATTTCCTTCGCAGCATAAAGGGCTTTCCAGCCGCAATCTGTTCGGCCTGACGCAGCTCCTCCCTTGCAGCTCTCATCGCAGACCGTGCGTCCTTGGCATTGGCAACGGCCTTCTCTAAGTCCGTCTGTTTTGCCTGGTCTTCTTTTTCAAGAAGTCTGCAACGGTCTGTAGCGCTTTTTAACTTTTCGGCCATCTCGGCCATCTCTTCCTTGCTTCGGCAATGAGCAGCCTGTTCGGCTCTCAGCTCTTCAAGGGCTTTCTTGGTGGCCGCATCACTTTCGCTGGCTTGTTCTTTAGCTCGGGCAAGTTCTGCCCTAAGACTCTCCACGGCGGCCGCACCATCTGCGTCAAGCACACACATCGTAAGACACAGGCATAAAACTGTTCTTACCCGATGTCGCCCGAGGAATTATATACCTTGAGCCTCATCAAGCCGCTTATTGACAAGCGTGATGTCGGCATCTGCCACGTCCAGTTGCCGCTTTAGTTCGGCAAAATCGTTAGTTCGGCTCGATTCCGGACACCCTGCCACCTACATTCAAAGGCGACATCTTAGACCTGGGATTATGATCCTCCGCGTGCCGTCATTTCTTGACGATGCGCAGAGTCTCAGGGGCTACTATCTACACAGGGCGCATCTTATTCATGCGCAACTGACAAAAGTATACATTATCTAATGTACCTCAAAACCCGTCAGTAAAATTTTGACGGCCTCATGCAATCCGCTCTCTGCGGACGAAATCCTTTCAATCACCATGCCCATCAATGCGCGGTGCTCCTCTGAGATAGAAGCTCGCCCCAGCAGAATCTTTAGCTCCTCCGGCCGAGCACCAGACGGTGTCGGGCTCGTCCCATGACCTCTTTCGAAGGCCGGACGCGGAGAACCTCGGGGGGCCGCATATCTACCTTCCGCCCCTGTCGGATTCGGAGAAACCCTCCACGACAACACCTCAGGGTCGCCCGCCTCGCTAGGTGGCATGGCAAGGGGAGGCGTCCCGCTCTCCATCATCTCCGGAAGGAGATCCCTCGAAGACGAGCTCTACTGAGAAGGTCTGAGGTCCGAGCTACAAGGTAAAGGTTTGGTTAATCTTCTCAGATATAAATCAAGGATTTCCCTCATCCCTCAAAAGGAAAATCTTTCTCCACTTACGGCTCACTGGAGGGCTGATCCCCTTGAGGGCGTAGTCCGGCCAAGGAACTACCCGGCGTCGGACCCTCTGACGAGGATTTTCTCCCCCGCTTCGAGGCCATGTTTTCCGGGTCGTCCGAGGCGGCTCTCTTCTTCCCCTTAGGACAGGAGTTGTCGGTTCCTCCCTTCGGAGCAGCCTCCTTCGAGGAGGCTGAGGGAGTCCTGGATTAGGGGGTGTTCGGATAGCCGGACTATACCTTCAGCCGGACTCCTGGACTATGAAGATACAAGATTCAAGACTTCGTCCCGTGTCCGGATGGGACTTTCCTTGGCGTGGAAGGCAAGCTAGGCGATGCGGATATTCAAGATCTCCTACCATTGTAACCGACTCTATGTAACCCTAACCCTATCCGGTGTCTATATAAACCGGAGGGTTCTAGTCCGTAGGACAACATCATCATACAACAATCATACCATAGGCTAGCTTCTAGGGTTTAGCCTCCTCGATCTCGTGGTAGATCTACTCTTGTACTACCCATATCATCAATATTAATCAAGCAGGACGTAGGGTTTTACCTCCATCGAGAGGGCCCGAACCTGGGTAAAGCATCGTGTTCCCTGCCTCCTGTTACCATCCGGCCAAGACACACAGTTCAGGACCCCCTACCCAAGATCCGCCGGTTTTGACACCGACATTGTTGCTTTCATTGAGAGTTCCTCTGTGCCGTCACAATCAGGAAGGATGCCTCCTCCCGTATTTAAAGACGGCGCCGTTGCTAAGGGAGCCTTGGCTGTCGGCCAAACGCTCCGGTTAGGTGGTTTCCTCATGACCGCCTGTTCGGCTGTTGCGCCGACGGTGACCTCTCGGGTCATCAAAAGCAACCTACACGTCAGCTCGGAGCTCGCCGAGCAGCTAGATCCAATGGAGCTCTCTTCCGTAAACGAGCTCTTGGATCGCATCGCCGCCCTGGGGGTCGCTATGGATTACGACCAGGTTGGGCTTAAACCCGATCTAAGAGAAATTAACTCTCCCCAAGTCACCCACCATGTTGACGTGGTAGAGGCGCAGTGCGGCGACCCTTCATCTATTTTAAGGACTAGCTACGTCCGAATTCCCGACCCCTCCAAGCCGGATACCCACGGAGGGGAGGATGTAACTCAAGACCTGAGCTTAGGATCAGGCAACGGGCCAGATTCATTGGACAACACCCAAGAACCCGAACTTCAGAGTTCAGAAACTCTTCGGCCTCCGAATCTTGGATTGGGTGAGGTTTCAGATTCAACGACACCCGCCCACCCGATCATAAGCGATCTCTCCCAAATCAAGCAGAGGCCCGAGGAAACAGTACATCATTACTGGGCCAGATTCCTCCTGGTTATGAACAGGATAAAGGATTGCCGCGAGGGAGACGAATCTCAATTTTCTGCAGTAATTGCACGGACAAGGGAATCCTCAACGCCATAAGTCGTCGTGATATTACACGCTTTGCTGACTTGGTGTCCATAGTACAAAAATACTGTGCAATGGAAAGCGCCTGGAAAACCGAAATAAAATTTTGGGATAATCCGGCCTTGAATAGTAATCCCGTCCGAACTAAGAGGGTGCATCATCATAGGACACCCGGGATAAACACCAAAAAGCCGAAACCCTCTATAGGGCATGGAACCGTACTGGAAAGATGGCTTGATGGACCCTGTAGAATTCTCAGTACAGAGGACGCCACACCAACTCACAGCCTTAGAGCATGTTGGATACTCCGGCAGGTGGCCAAAATCGGCGAGGACCTCTTAATTCCGGAGGCCGCAGAAAGCCAGCCCAAGGACACCAGTACCATTCTCACAGTCTTCGAGACTTTCGCATCAAACAATGTGCGAAAAAGAACACTCCGCAGGCTCGCCGAAGTCTATCAAGTTGCAACAATAAATCCATGGAGCGACACTGCCATTACCTTCAACGCAAGTGATGAACCTAGATCCCGAACAGCCCGAGCACCAGCCGCATTGGTCCTCAGTCCCATAGTGGACGGTTTTCGCCTCACCAAGGTGCTCATGGATGGAGGCAGCGGACTGAACCTCATTTATGAGGAAACCCTTCAAAAAATGGAAATAGACTGGAACCGCGTCAAGCGAAGCAGCACATCCTTTAGAGGAATAATCCCCAGTCGGGAAGCGCGCTGCACAGGAAAAATCACACTAGATGTGGTGTTCGGCACGCCGGATAATTACAGGTCCGAAGAAGTCACATTTCAGGTGGCCCCGTTTAAGAGCGGATATCACGCTTTACTAGGGCGGGAAGCATTCACAATCTTCCAAGAAATACCCCATTACGGGTACATGAAGCTTAAGATGCCCGGGCCGAACGGAATCATCACTCTAGCTAGTGATCCGGACATAGCACTCCGTGCCGAAAACAAGACAGTCGCATTAGCCCTCAAGGCACTATCCGAAGCTTTAGCGGCCGAGGAACTGACTGCTCTACGCTCCACGGTTAACAGGGATGATGTGATACTCGACTAGAGATCGAAATCCACATCCTTCAAGCCAGCTGACGAAATAGTCAAATTCCAGGTCCATCCAACGGACCCCAATAAAACAACTTCCATCGGGGCACGACTGAACCCTGATGTAGACGCCGCACTGCGAGAGTTCCTACGAGAGAACTGGGACATCTTCTCCTGGCACCCTTCAGACATGCCAGGGATCCCACGCGGGCTGGCTGAACACAACTTAAATATCCAAAAAGGATTTAAACCTATCAAACAAGCCCTTCGGTGTTTTTCCGAACCCAAGTTACAGGCTATGGGAGAGGAGCTAGCCAAGCTATTGGAGGCCGGATTCATCAGAGACATAAAACTTCCGGACTGGCTAGAAAACCTGGTGATGGTACCAAAGAAGGACAAATCCTGGCGCCTGTGTGTCGATTTTAAAGACCTTAACAAGGCTTGCCCAAAGGATCCCTTCCCCCTCCCATGTATCGATCAAATTATCGATGCCACCGCAGGACACGATTCGTTGTGTTTCCTCGACGCATACTCCGGTTACCATTAAATCAAGATGGCAGAATCAGACCAAGCTGCAACATCATTCATCACACCATACGGCCCATTCTGCTTCAACACAGTGCCCTTCAGGCTGAAAAATGCCGGTGCAACATATCAGCGCATGATCTAGACATGTCTGGCAAACCAGATCGGAAAAACAGTGGAGGCATACGTGGATGATGTGGTCGTCAAATCAAGACATGTCGAATCTCTAGTAGACGACTTGAGGCTTACATTCGATAACCTCCGAAAATATGACATCAAGCTCAACCCGGAAAAATGCGTCTTCGGCGTTCCAGCCGGAAAGCTCTTGGGCTTCATTGTATCTGGTAGAGGAATTGAAGCAAATCCCGCCCAGATCCGAGCTTTGTCACAATTGGATGTCCCAAAGGACCTTAAGCAAATACAAAAATTAACCGGATGTGTGGCGGCTTTAAGCCGCTTCATCTCCCGTTTGGGAGAAAAGGCACTACCCCTCTATCGCCTCCTTCGGCGCACCGAACACTTCGAGTGGACGGATGCCGCCACGGCCGGACTTGATGAAATAAAAGCCATATTGGCAACAAACCCAGTCCTAGCTGCGCCAAACACCGGCGAACCAATGTTATTGTACATTGCAGCAACACATCAAGTCGTCAGCGCAGTGCTCGTTGTCGAGCGGGAAATGGACGGACACAAATTCCCCCTTCAAAGGTCGGTCTACTACGTGTCCACTGTCCTCACTCCATGCAAATCACGGTACCCGCATTATCAAAAGATTGCATACGCGGTATTCATGGCATCCCGGAAGCTACGACACTACTTTCAAGAGTGTTCCATAACAGTTGCCTCGGAAGTACCACTCAACGATATCATCAACAACCGCGATGCAACGGGCCAGATTGCAAAATGGGCCATCGAGCTTCTCCCGTTCGATATAACCTATAAGCCACGGCGAGCTATTAAATCGCAAGTTTTGGCCGACTTCGTCGCAGAATGGACGGAGGCCGAGCTCCCTAAAGAGTACGGCACATATTCAAACTGGATTATGCATTTCGACGGCTCCAAAATGTTGGCCGGACTGGGGGCCGGCGTCGTCCTGACGTCCCCCACAGGAGACATAGTCCAATATGTGCTCCCGATCATGTACACGGATTTCAACAATGCAGCCGAACATGAGGCCCTCCTAAATGGCCTCCGGATAGCTGTATCCATGGGTATCCAGCATCTAGAGGTACGCGGGGATTCAAACCTCGCGATATCCCAAATAAATGGAGACTTCGACGCCAAGGACCCAAAAATGGTAGCTAACCGCAATGCCGTCCTAAAAATGTCAGCTTGGTTCGAAGGGCTGGAGTTTCACCATATAGCCCGAGAAAAAAATCAAGCGGCGGATGTCCTAGCATGCATCGGGGCAAAACGCGATGCAGTCCCCCCCCAACATCTTTTTGGAAAGATTATTCAAGCCATCCGTAGCATGGGAGGGGGAACCCGCAAACAACAGCCCGAACCCAGCCGCACCACTCGACGCCGAACAATTGGAGGCTCTGCCAACGAAATTACACCTTCAGCCCATGTAATAATGGCGGTTATCGCCCCGTGGACAGAACCATTCCTAGCCTACCTTACTAGGCAGGAACTCCTGGAGGACCAAAATGAGGCCCACGGCATTGTGCGGCGAGCTAAAGCCTACAGAGTCCATGAGGGAGAGCTTTATAAGAAAAGCACTACCGGAGTCCTTCAAAGGTGCATCTCCGAAGAGGAAGGGCGGAACCTTCTGGCTAAAATTCACGCCAGACTCGGTGGTCACCACGCCGCTGCTCGGTCCCTTGTTAGCAAGGCTTTCCGTACAAGCTGTTATTGGCCGACGGCCTGGGCAAACGCTCGGGACCTAGTCCAACGATGCGCTGGTTGCCAACTTTTTGCCCACCAAAGCCATATGCCACCCATCGCACTCCAAACTATACCCATCACCTGGCCTTTTGCGGTCTGGGGGCTTGACATGGTCGGACCCCTTAAAGGTGGAACCCATAAGAAAAAATACTTACTGGTCATGGTGGATAAGTTCACCAAATGGATAGAAGCCAAGCCTGTTAAAACGGCCGAATCCGGACCGGTGATAGACTTCATATCCGGGGTTGTACACCGTTATGGCGTCCCCCACAGCATCATAACCGATAACGGTACAAACTTTACCGCCGACGAGGTAAAACTCTGGTGCAAAAACATGGGCATCAAGCTCGATTATGCTTCCGTCTATCACCCACAAACCAACGGCCAGGTCGAACGTGCAAATGGTCTTATCATGAGCGGCATTAAACCCAGACTAGTACGGTCCATCAAGGAATCTAACACGCACTGGGTAGAGGAGCTCGACTCCGTGCTATGGGGGCTGCGGACCACGCCAAATCGCACCACTGGATACACACCATTTTTTATGGTGTACGGCGCAGAAGTAGTTCTGCCCTGCGACATAATTCATGACTCACCTAGAGTGCGCACGTACGAAGAAAGAGAAGCCGAGCTCGATCGGCAGGACAACTTGGATGCCTTGGAGGAGAAGCGTGACGTGGCAAAAGCCCGTTCCGCGTTTTATCAACAGCAGGCCCGAAGATATCAAAGCAGAGAAGTACGGGCCAAAAATTACAATGTTGGCGAACTAGTTCTACGCCTGCCGGATAAGAAAAAGGACAAACTCAAGCCCAAGTGGGAAGGTCCATTCATAATCGACCAAGTCCTGACCGGTGGGGCATACCGCCTGCGAGATGCGTCGAACAACCGACTCGAGACGAACCCGTGGAACGCCGCCCGTCTCCGAAGATTCTATGCCTAGCGCCGGACTCTGTGTTCGTCTCCTTCCTCTGTCCATTCCTTGTTGAATTTTTCTATCTTACATTTCTCTCCTTCCCATTTTTTCTTTTATAGCCCTTAAAGGCTCATATAGTGACGCGCCACTCGCGCTCATTAAACCTGGGGGCTTCTTTAACAGAAGCTTATTTATGCGGGCTTCACGCCCAACACATGCGTCAAACTTCTGCATGTACCTTTTTCTTCACCATTATATGCATCGATATGACTTAAGTTTTGGCCAAGCTGGGTTGCCTTGCTTCTGTGCTTACCCCTACGTTCCCGATTGTTCGGCTAGGCGGTAAAGGGAGCACCTCTGCGATTGTTACTGCTAGGTAAGCTGGATGTGTACCTCAGACTGGGTGAAGCCGAAAGCTAGTGTTCTTAAGGGAATATTCGGTCGGTGAAATAAAAGATGATCTTTTTTACTCATTTTATGCGCCCCCAGATGCTTTTTTTCTCTGCGTCTCTTCACGCAGTCCGGACATGCACCTTAGGGCATGCCTCCCAGCGAAAGGAACCCTTAACGGAACTATTCTCTCTGGAAGATGTTTCTTACTAACCATGTAATATAACATAACTAGTTGGGCACTTGTCTGATAAACCACTGATGACCCCTACGCCTGGTCTCCATGCATACCCCGGTTCTTATATAACCGTTAGGGTATTCGGACATACTCTGGACCGTCAGGTCCCGAGGTTGAAGCGAAAAGGTCGGCAACGACAAACGATCTACAATCCGGCTAGAAGGCATTACACATGTCAATTCAAAATTACACAGTCATTCTAACTAATTGTATTCCTCTTCTATACCATCTAACAGGCTGTCTAATTTACAGTCCTGCTGGGAATACTTCGCGGCCAACTCTACTTGGCCGTATACTAAGCTTACAGGGATCTCCTTCCCATCAGGCCCCACTGGACCGACCTCGGCCATGTTGTTTGGGTCAGACTTCGTAAAATGGGTCTTCACCATGGCCCAGGCCTCCCTAGTGCCTTGTCGGCAAGCCGATATCTTCCACAACCGGAAGCGCCGCCGAGCTCCCTTCAGCTGCTCCGCAAGCTCTCCAAGGCCCTCGGGTATGGAGTGGGCAGGCCATAAGGCTTGGGCAATACCTCGCATTGCCTGCCGAATTCGCTCGTGCAGTTGCAAGAGTTCGGGAAGAAGGTCACCCGTAGAACCGGGCATCTCCTTTGCAGGACGACTTGTGAGCATACCTAGAGACATTACTCTGTTAGTCGACTTCCTCGCTGAACTTTTTTTTCAAAGTTCGTTCAAGCACTTACTAAATATGCCGCGTCAAAGCCGCTGATTCTCCTTCGTGGAATCCGACAGCTGGCCACGAACATATTTAAGTTCGACGTCCAGCTTGGTGTTGGCATCCTGAAGGTCATTCTTCTCCCGCCTCACCTTTGTCAACACACTCTCACCGGCCTTTAGCCGGCGTAAGAGTTGTTGCTTGTCCGGATCGAGTCCGGCACCATCTGCAGTATGATCTGTTAGATTTGCATCCACACCGCACAATACTAATCTTTCGAAGTGTATCTTACCTGAGGGGGTCTCTTTGGGCTCCCCTGTTGCGGCTAGTGCGGCCTCTAGTTGGGCCTTGCACTTTTCCAACTCCTGGGACAGTACGGTATTCTTCTCTGTAAGAACCTGCATATTAAATGATCCTTAAATCAGTTTCTCTAACTGCTTCAAGTCTCGGGGGCTACTGGCATATATATATATATATATATATATATATATATATATAACCAAAATTTTCTTACCCGTATGTCTTTTACATACTTCTCCATGGCTCTAGCTAAACCATTTTGAGCGGCACAGAGGTACGCATCTTCCGAATTAAAGGCATCTAAAGCCTCTTGGGAGAAACAACCGTCGCGTAGAACTGTCCGGCGACGCCTGTGGTTCATGGCACTCTCCACTTCAGAATTTGTGGCAGACAGCCTGTCCTCATCCTCTGTTGGAGGAGGGTCCTGTGCGCGCCTTGTGCTCGCCTCCGCTTCCTGGCCAGACGTTGGAGCCTGGCTGGTGGAGGCGCGATTGGCGACCTCTCCGGATGTAGTCCGGCGAGGTCTCTTCGTTCTGAACATAGCACAAACGTTAATATGCCCTGACAGAATAACTCCAGGGAAACAGAGGGTGCGCTATACCTTTGCGCCGGCATCTCAGTCCGGACTACATTCCTTTTTTCCCAACGGGGCCCTGCGGCCCCTCGTTGGCTAGCCGCCGCAGGTTCGGCCTCCTGCCTCGGAAATCTCTCCTGCAAAACACGGTTGTCGTTAGAAATACCGGAATACGTGAGAATGGAATCTCTTTTAAGGGAATGGGACTCCGGTTTCCTTCACCTGGGAGGCCGGGATTAACCCTGGGTAATCCGCCGTAGTGGCCACCAAGGTATCGTCCTTACTTAGCTGATAGAACACCCCGTTAATAAGCTCCACCGATATGTCCGGATCCTCTTCGGAGTCTGGATTGAGGGACCGTTCTGGGTCCTCGGGGTGTGGAGGACGACTGTTTATATCCTTTACCTCCTGTCGCAGTTCATTCATTGAAATCATTAGACTACCTATCTAACTGTGGGAGTATAAAACAAATGGGTAAGCACAATTGTTCACTTACCCAAGTTGGTGGATTGTACATACTGAATCTGGCCTGCGGATTGAAACGGAGGAAATCCTCCTTTTCTCCCTTGTACAAAGAGGATAAGATCTTCACTAAGGCGGCGGCTGAGGCCGGCCCCTTACGACCGCAACGGGTGGCGTCATCCTCCCCGTTGAAATCCCACATGGGGTGGCCTCTATATTGAAGCGGCTGCAACCCCCGCATAATGCATACGGCCATGACTCCAATCATGGTTAGTCTGGAATGAGCCAACAGTCTTATTCGGCTCATCAGGTAAAGGACGTCTCTATCACTTTCTCTCTAAGAACTCCGTGGACGCCAGCTCAGGCGTTTCTTCAATGGGGCATTGTTGAACTCAGGGAGACCGACCCAGATAGGGTCCGGTAGCGGGACGTCATCTATGTAAAACCATTCTGAAGGCCAGTCCTCGAACGCCTTCTTGAGGGTCCCGGATAGGTATCCGGTCCCGGCGATGCGCCATACTTTGGCTCCGCCCACTTGATAGATAGACCCCTCTTGAGAACGGGGCACCAGGCAGAATAACCTCTTCCACAGCGCAAAATGAGCCTCCACGCCTAAAAATAGCTCGCAAAGGGCGACGAAGACCGTGATATGTAATACAGAGGCGGGCGTGAGATTGTGCAGCTGGAGACCGTAAAACTTCAAAAGCCCGCGGAGAAATGGATGAATTGGAAATCCCAGTCCCCTTATTAGATAGGGGATGAGGGACACCCGCTCTCCTTTAGAAGGATTGGGGGTGCTCTCCGCTTGTTTTCTGCCATTGTAGGTGGCGAGACTGGCTCGGACCGGGACCATGTATGCCGGGGGAAGAAATCCCTTGGCCTGAAGCGACACTAACTCGCTGTGCGGGATGGTGCAACTCTCCCAGTCCCCGGGTTTGGGACCGGAGGGGCGAGGGGAGGAGCTGCGACGGCTGGACAGGTTTTTTTTTGACTGGGAACTGTGGGCCAAAACCCCCACAGCAGATCAAAACTTTATTGAAAAACAACAGATACAACAAGTTGATTACAAGGAGTAACCAGGTTACAAGAAAGAAGAAAAAAGAAAACCCTACCAAACTAGCTTAAGGGGGGAGGTAAGAAATCCACTTGAGCAGGTCATCCTTGTAAGCAGCTCTGATTCTGTGTTGCATGAGGCTAATATCCTGCCTGAAAGCAAACCTCCATGTTGGAATCTGGACATGTTGGAATGGACCTTTGCTGGAAGTGCTCTGATGATAACTCGCGGAGAGGAGACAATGTGGTTTGAACCTGAATTCCCATCCAGTTAAATAGGCGGCTCGTTTGTATGGCTAGGGGTGTGGATGTAAAAATGCCCCGGCCTTTCGCATTCGTTTCACACGTGGAACATGGCCATTATTGGGCGTAGAAGCCAAGGAGCGCAACATTTACAAGAAACCGGACTTTATTCAATAGGTACACGGAATTTGGAGGAGAACCCACCTTGCAATGCCGAAGACAATCTGCGCGCCGGACTCGTCATCATTGAAGCCTGGTTCGGGGGCTACTGAGGGAGTCCTGGATTAGGGGGTGTTCGGATAGCCGGACTATACCTTCAGCTGGACTCCTGGACTATGAAGATACAAGATTGAAAACTTCGTCCCATGTCCGGATGGGACTTTCCTTGGCGTGGAAGGCAAGCTAGGCGATGCGGATATTCAAGATCTCCTACCATTGTAATTGATTCTATGTAACCCTAACCCTATCCGGTGTCTATATAAACCGGAGGGTTCTAGTCCGTAGGACAACATCATCATACAACAATCATACCATAGGCTAGCTTCTAGGGTTTAGCCTCCTCGATCTCGTGGTAGATCTACTCTTGTACTACCCATATCATCAATATTAATCAAGCAGGACGTAGGGTTTTACATCCATTGAGAGGGCCCGAACCTGGGTAAAACATCGTGTTCCCTGCCTCCTATTACCATCCGGCCTAGACGCACAGTTCGGGACCCCCTACCCGAGATCCGCCGGTTTTGACACCGACAGAGGCCATAGCTTCCTTGTCCTCCCCCTCCAAAGGCATTACCTCCAGCATCCTGACCAGCACGGGATCCGGCCTGGTTTCAGGTAGGGGAGCCGGACACCTGCTCAGCTTTGCCTTCGCTATCCACTCCTGTTTAAAAGGACAGCTCTTTTAGGGGAAAGTTTATTATACGGATAGAAGGTCCGGGCACAAGGTTGCTTACTTGAGTATCCGGGCGATTGCGGCTTAGGCCTGCGTCCTCGGTTAAATCCAGACACATCTCTTGTGATCCGAAGAACAGTTTATACATCTCCGCGGGCGTTACACCCATGAAATTCTGGAGAGCTCGCGATCCCTCTGGATTAAACTCCCACAGGTGAATGGGGCGACGTTTGTCGGGCAATATTCGGCGAATCAGCATGACCTGCGTCACCTTGACCAGGCTGAGGTCTCCTTCCAAGAGATCCTTAATTCGGCCCTGTAACAAGGGCACGTCTTTGGGCAAACCCCAATCTAACCCTCTGTTGACCCATGACGCTAGCCGTGGTGGGTGACCCGAACGAAAGGCAAGAGGTGCCACCCATTTGGTACTCTGGGGAGCGATGATATAAAACCACTCTCATTGCCACAAGCCCAGCTCCTCTTGAAAAGATCCCTCGGGCCATGGAGCATCAGCATTTTTGCTTATAACAGCGCCTCCGCACTCTGCGTGCCGTCCCTTGATCATCTTCGGCTCCACTTTGAAGGTCTTGAGCCATAATCCGAAGTGAGGGGTAACACGGAGGAACGCTTCACACACGACAATAAACGAGGAGATATGGAGGATGGACTCCGGAGCTAAGTCATGGAATTCTAGCCCGTAATAAAATAGCAGTCACCTCACAAAGAGATCCATTGGGAAGCCCAACCCCCGAAGGAAGTGAGACATGAACACCACGCTCTCACCGGGCTGGGGACTGGGGATGACCTGCCCTTGAGCAGGCAACCTATGCCAAATTTCACCGGTCAGGAACTTAGCCTCTCTCAACTTTAGCACGTCCTCCTCCATGATGGAGGAGGGCATCCATCGGCCTTGAAGGTCGGAACCAGACATTGTCGAAGGTCTGAGGCGCCCGGAATCTGGAGCCTAGGGTGTTGGAACTCGAGGCGACGGGCGAACTTGTTTTGGATTGGAGAAAAGATAAGGCCCTGGTCTCTTTATAAGAGGCTGAATACCAGGAGCCCGCCCCGTAACCGTTTGGGACTCGCCTTTAATCGAGAAAATATGCTAACGGGCACGATTGGTTTACCCACGTCCGTATTGATGAGAATCCCATAAAAGGGGGTACACGATCTCTGCTTTGACAAGACGTGCCAAGGAAACCGCCTCAGAAAATGTGCTGAGGTGGAAAAGTAAAAACGATTCGGGCAAAGGACTTGGCCGTAGTGTGATGATGCGCTGCGGAATACGTCAACATATCTGATTTGTGTTAATATTATTCTCTCTATGGCAATATGTGGAAACTTATTTTGCAGAGCCGGACACTACTCTTGGAGTTTACAATCTTCTATGAAGGACTTGGAGGAGGAACCCACCTTGCAATGCCGAAGACAATTTGCGCGCCGGACTCTCGCCATTGAAGTCTGGTTCAGGGGCTACTGAGGGAGTCCTGGATTAGGGGGTGTTCGGGTAGCCGGACTATACCTTCAGCCAGACTCCAGGACTATGAAGATACAAGATTGAAGACTTCGTCCCGTGTCCGGATGGGACTTTCCTTGGCGTGGAAGGCAAGCTTGGCGATGCGGATATTCAAGATCTCCTACCATTGTAACCGACTCTATGTAACCCTAACCCTATCCGGTGTCTATATAAACCGGAGGGTTGTAGTCCGTAGGCAATCAACTCCATATACAACAATCATACCATAGGCTAGCTTCTAGGGTTTGGCCTCCTTGATCTCGTGGTAGATCTACTCTTGTACTACCCATATCATCAATATTAATCAAGCAGGACGTAGGGTTTTACCTCCATCGAGAGGGCCCGAACCTGGGTAAAACATCGTGTTCCCTGCCTCCTGTTACCATCCGGCCTAGACGCACAGTTCGGGACCCCCTACCCGAGATCCACCGGTTTTGACACCGACAGCACCCAATCGGATTCGATTGGCAGGGGCGCGGATTGTTCGGTTTCCGGAAGAGAGTCCGGCACCTTGGAGTCACGGGCTGCACGGAGATTTGTGCTGTCGTTCGGCTCGATCGCCGTTGAGACTGCAACCCCTGAGGTGGTATCTAACCACCCGTCCTCGATTACCGCAGTCGGCTCTGAACTAAGGGTCGGAGCTGATGCGGGCGCGGCTTCTGGGGTACTGTTCGGCGGTAGAGCTAGGTCACACCCATCGCGACAGTGGGGCGCGCCCGGCTGCGGCTCGATTCCGTCAAAGATCAAGTCTCCGCGGATGTCGGTCGTGTAGTTCAAACATCCAAATCTGACCTGATGGCCAGGGGCGTAGCTTTCAATCTTCTCCAGATGGCCAAGCGAATTGGCCCGCAGTGCAAATCCGCCGAATACGAAGATCTGTCTGGGGAGAAAAGTCTCACCCTGGACCGCATCGCTATCGATGATAGTAGGAGCCATCAAGCCCAACGGCGATGACACAGAGGAACTCTCAATGAAAGCACCAACGTCGGTGTCAAAACCGGTGGATCTCGGGTAGGGGTCCCGAACTGTGCGTCTAGGCAGGATGGTAACAGGAGGCAGGGGACACAAAGTTTTACCCAGGTTCGGGCCCTCTTGATGGAGGTAAAACCCTACGTCCTACTTGATTAATATTGATGATATGGGTGTTACAAGAGTAGATCTACCACGAGATCAGAGAGGCTAAACCCTAGAAGCTAGCCTATGGTATGATTGTATGTTGTGATTGTTGTCCTACGGACTAAAACTCTTTGGTTTATATAGACACCGGAGAGGGTTAGGGTTACACAAGGTCGGTTACAAAGGAGGAGATATCCATATACGTATTGCCTAGCTTTCCTTCCACGCCAAGTAGAGTCCCATCCGGACACGAGACAAAGTCTTCAATCTTGTATCTTCATAGTCTAACAGTCCGGCCAATGGAGATAGTCTGGCTGTCCGGAGACCCCCTAATCCAGGACTCCCTCAGATGGCAACACATCATTGGATCATAATATGTGGCATAAATCACCATGTTCAAGTAGGGATTATAGCGGCGTGCGGGAGAGTGGACCGCGTAAAAAATATGAGGATGGTGATGATGATGGTGATGTTGATGAAGACGATCACCGCGGCGATGATTCCCCTCTCGATGGCACCCCCAGTGCCACCAAGAGAGAGGAGGAGAGGTTCTCCCCCTTGTGCTTCATCCTCCATGGCCTCCCCCCTGGATGGGGAGAGGTTCCCCCTCTAGTCCTTGGCTTTCATGGTGATGATGGCCCCCTCCGGCAAGGTGCCGGATGTGACAGCATGGTTTCTGCCCTCTTTTCTTTGCCTGATTTTCAGTTGGTTTGAATTTGAAATTTGGAGTTTTGAATCTTTTCATATGGACTTAAACACTTGGGTACCCCTTGGCTTTCACCCAAGTGTCCCATTTCCCTATCTAACTATCATTCCCACTCTGGGTCACCTCAAAATAATATTTGGAATATTTTTCTTAAATGAAAAATATTCTTTCCCTCTCTTAAACCCTAGCTAGCACAATGTGCTCCAAAGCAACGCCAATTTTTCTTGCCCACAAGAATATGAGAAAATTCACAAATATTCTTTGAACCATAGGGCACCTTCCTGAGCAAAAATATTTCATCACTTTTTGGAGTATTTTTGCTACAGAAAATATTTTCTGTATTGGACAAAAATGGTGGTTTCTACATCCACTACCATTTTAGTTGCTCCATTGTGGCTGATTTTTCTTGTGCATCATCACCTTAGTAGATGATTGCTAACTTCCAAAGCCCAGATCCCAACTCCCAGCCGTTTGACCACAGTAAGCTCTAAAAGTTACTGATCAGAAACTTACTAGGCAGTTGAAATATATCCTATTGCGTCTGGGTCCAAACCAAAGCATGGTAATCTTCAAAACTACCACGAACAACAAGCCAGACATGAAATTTAGACTTAGGTCGGCCTGAGGACAGAGTTCACACGCTGACCACGCGTGTACACGATGCCAACCTGCGTGTTGACGCGCCCTACATCGCGCCCGAGCTTCTGTTGCTCGCGTGCTCGCTGCGCCGACTGCCTAAGCTTGCCAAACTTCGCCACAATATTCGTACAAGCTCTCTTAACTCTCTCCTGGCGCTTGCCGACGCCGGAGCTCGCCGCAGCGAGCACAGGCGCGGTCCGTACAACGTAACGGTGCAGTGCGCACTGTGCTCGTCGTCACCCCAGTGCCCCTGTGCTCGTCCCCGTTCGCCCACAAGCCCCGCGTGAGCTGCGTCGCCTTCTCCTCCTCTCACTGACGCCGTTCGTCGCCGGGCGCCATGTCCAGGGGTCCACCGGCCGTGCCCGAACCCCCCTCGACACTCTTCTATAAATGGAGCCCTCCCCAGCCTCCTCGAGCACCATCCATGCCTCCCACACACTCCACAATCTCGTAGATAGCCGTAGCCCGGCCGGGCAGGCCGCGGGCCGCTGTCCCGAGCTCGAGCTCACCGGCGATCCCCTCGGGCTATCTCCGTAGTTGTAGTCCCTCCCAGGCTTGGGCAACCCTTCCAGGGCCTCTGACGCTCTCCGGTGGTGTTGTTCTGCCTGGTTGGAGCCCCTGGAGTCGCCTTTGTTCGCTGTCTTCTTCGTCTCCGGTGACCTCCGCTCTCTGCCTCCACTAGAGAGGTTGATTCCGACGCCGTCCGACCACCCCTAGCTACTCTATGGGTACGGGCAGGTGCGCCTCCATCTCCTCTCTCGATCCCTCCCTCTCGTTTTGGCCAAGAAGCCCTCGTCACCGGCGTGTGCTCCGATGAAGCCGCGTCGTCCTCTGTTTCCTTCTCCCTCTCCCCCTCACTTGACTAGTGGGGCCTGCTAGTCAGCCACTCAGTACGCGCGTGAAGCGGTATGAGTGGTGGCGCCCCGAGGCTTTACGCCTTCGATGTCTCCCCCAATCTGTTTTTATTTAAATTCAAATTTCATATTTTTCCAGAGAGCTTCAAACAGCCAAAACTCTTTAACCATCAGTCCAAATGAATTGATTCTTCTTGCATTGTGTTCTTTGTAAAGAAATCTAGCAGCTCAGCGAAAATGGGATTTTTCCCTGCTGTCTAGATTTTCTGGTGAATTTTAGAAGGGTTCTTGATGTTTTCTTTTTGTGTTTATAAATATTTTTAGAGGGTGAGGCTTGTCTTGAGGATCACCAGGAGGCTTGTGAACTTCATCTACACTAAGGCAAGCCACAACAATATTTTCATGGTGCCATTACAATATGTGTGATTTTCCTGCTTGAATGAATGATTTAATACATGCACTTAAATCACTATTATGTTATTTATATTCTGTTAGTTGCTTGTTTAAGTTAATATGCTTGATTTATAGAAAGTTTAAAGCTAACTAAGTTGGTAAAGAAACTAGAATTAATTTTTGTTATGAAAGAGTAATATAGATATGGATATAAGTAATTATATGGAGTTATTTTTCTTGCATGAGAAAAATGATAAATTTGCTAGAAAAGATTCTGAGTAATGTTTAATCCTAACCAGAGAAGTGTCTTGAGTTGTTGATGTTTATGGTTAGTGTGGATATAGTTGACTCAGTCATTTCCGTTGATATGTGATGCATATGTTAGTGTTGCATTTCATGGCATACTATGACACCGGTTATATTCACTTTCAGTTCAACCTGATAATAACTGAACTTGAATATATCATTGACCGGGTCATCGTGCCACTGTATCGAGTTTTCCCAGTGCAACCACATTTGCCTTTATGGGAAGGCCTTTATTCGGTCCATTGTCATGCCTCTGGTCGGTGCCTCCAACAAGGGAAGGTTATGGGCATGAAGTACCCTGGCTCGGTAAGCAGACATAACATTGTGTGCCCATTGTTGAGATTTTTGGTACCGTGTCCCCGTGTGGGGCAATTTATCTTTCGTCCACGACGGTGGTTGTTGTGTCTTTGGTAGACACGGGGCCACCCAGGACTAGCCCAGTGGGGAGTGAGTCGGAGTGGCCGGGAGAGTGTCATGACAATGGAGGGGTTTCGTCGGAATGTCGTTGGTCCACCCGAATGGGAGTGCGAGGCCATGGGTTCCGTGGTGTGGGTACAGTGTGCTACCTCTTTAGAGTGTATTAATCTATCGATAGCCGAGTCCATGGTTACGGACACGCTCGAAAGTAGGTCACACCATGGGTCAACGTTTAATAAATCTTGCACACTAATTTATGAACTTTGCACTGTTGATGATGGCGGGAAGGTCATCTTGTTGTTTGAAACCAAGTGTTGGTCATGGTTGTGATCGCCGGAAGGATCACCGTTTGAGACCAAATATTGGTCGTGGTTGTGGTCGCTGGAAAGATCACGAGATATCCCTAGTTTGAGGTTGGTACGTTTGTGATCCAAGAGCGATCATCATTGGCATGATCACAACATGTTGGCTATATTGTTGCATTATTAATAATTGGTTAATTATCATGATATTGTTTGTCATTATGTTTATGTTTGTTGTGAGCTTGCAAGTACATTCAATGTACTGACCTGGCGTGTCATGCCAGATTTCAGGAAAGTCTCGTTGGAAAGGAGTGCTGTCCGATTCTAGATCGTGTCCACATCGGTGTCCCTGTGCTATGGAGTTCCGCTACGACGTTGTTCCGCTGCCGCATAGTTGTTATGATCGAGGCCCCTTTATGTTCACTAAATAATGTACATATTGTTCAGCCGCACCATGTGTACCGCTTGGCCTTGTTACCTATTGTAATATAAACTTTGATTCGCTAGCATCAATAAAGCGGTTGTTTTCTGTACCAAGATGTTGTGTGTTGCTAGAAGACAGGGTCTCTGGGCTGGCAATGCATTGTAAACCGGTTGCTCTAAGCCAGGGTGCCACAACGCTTGGTATCAGAGCCGCGATGACTGTAGGCCACGCTAGACTACGACGTGTTAACTGGATGTTAGATACGAGTTTAAGTTGAGTGCCGGTAGCATTTGTAGCATGTTGTTGCATTGCATGCACTTGTTTTATTTTTATGCTAGCCTACTAATGGTTGTGAGTGTAGATGGGTCCGGTGCCGTATCCGTGCCAGTTGTAGCTGATGCCATTCACATCACCGCATCTCCTTTGTAACGTGTGGCGTCGGCTGTACCCCCTCGGTGACGGTCCAGTCTATCATGTGTACCGGGAGCATCTAGCTGACTTAGTGTATGAGTATCACGCAGTGGTTACTCTGCGCACCAGTTCTGATTCCAGCACTTACACTCATACCTCTCGGAGCGGTTACGCTTCTACCGCTTCTCAGGCTGTCTAGTTTGCTGTGTTCGAGGTCCTTGTCGAGCTTCGTTACACCGAGGTCCGGATGCAGAACCACCCAGGTTTCTACTACTATCCTTCTCTGCACGACAATGGTCGTGTCCGATTCCCTATCACTGATCCGGAGTCTGATAGTTTTGCTAGCTACCTTGCTCGTTATATCACTGCTAGCTATCTTATGATCCACGAGTTGGCTCAAGAGCTGACTCGCGCTCGTACTGCTTTAGCCTCTACTTTATTCTCTACTAGATGTGCCACTGCACGATCCTCCCTGGGATTTACTCCTTATATTCCAGCCAGTTCGAGTTCCCCTGTTTCACTGGTTACTCCTCCGAGTAGCTCGGGCGCCGCGACCGTGAATCCTCTAAGTGCACCTGCTGAGTGGGTTTAACTTCTCACTACTCCTGTAGCCCCGATGCTTCACCCTACACCTGCCCCTGAGGGAGAGCCCTCAAGGCAGTGTCGTCGTGTTACCTTTAACCCGGAGGTCTCAGTTAACCTCATCAGTTCAGAATCCGAGTCCGCTTCAGGAGAGGACCCCGCAGCACCAGCAGAGTAGTAGAGCTTCTGAGTATTCGCAATCGTCAGGATGGTGTACGAGTGTAGTCGTACGAGTCATGAGGTTTCATTTCATTTATGAGAGTAGTTGAACCTGGCATGTTGTTTATCTTTCATGTATGAGTCTATGTATAATTATGTTGGAACTCTATTTTATTCGTCGTATTTTCGTCGTCATTTCGGTTATTTTTTCTCGGGCTTTTGTTGTTGGCTTTTCCCCAATTTATTTTGAATGTTTCTCATCTCGATTGCGTTGTCTTGGGAAAAATCCACAATAGGATGACGTGGGGAGGCAGCAGTAGCAACGTTCGCGAGGGTACTCATGTTCGTCGCTCCGCACGACAGGCAGGACACTCCCCCGAGCCGTACATTCCACCATCGCCTCCACCGCCAAATCTGCCCTCCACCGAGCAAATTCTGCGTATGTTTGAGGAAAGACGGAATAATGATCTGGTTGAAATATTAAGAAGTGTGTAAGCTATGGTTGGACGGAATGGAAATCAGAACGGTCATCGCTCAAAGCTATCAGATTTTCAGAGGACCAAGCCTCCCAGTTTCAGTCAGGTTATTAACCCCTTGGATGCAGACGATTGGTTGTGAACCATTGAGAGGAAATTTGAGATTGCTCGTACTGAACAAGATGATAAAGTTCCATTTGCAACTCATTATCTTGAAGGCGCTGTTGCCATATGGTGGGAAAATATAAAAGCCATGTGGCATGTTGATGAAGAAATCACCTGGTCAAAATTCAAGGATCAGTTCCGGAAATATCATATCCCTACTAGAATTATGAAGACTAAGCAGCGTGAATTTCTCGTGCTTCTCCAAGGAAATCAGTCTATGGATGAGTATTTGCAAAAATTCAATCATCTGTCACGTTACTCCCTTTATGATGTGGCCACTGAAGAAAGAAAAAATGATAGATTTCTTGGTGGATTAAACCCGCAACTTCGGTGTACCCTCAGTATGTTTGATTTCCCAGATTTCCAAACTCTGGTGAACAAGGCTTTCATTGCTGAAAGGGAACACAAGCTTGTATAAGATAATAGGCCTGCTAACAAGGACCACAAGCGCAAGTTTGAGCCAAAGAAGGATGGGAAACCCATGCAAAAGGCTCGTACCTGGCAGCAGACTCAGGTGGAATACAAGCCCAATTGGCAACAGTATGTTAACAAGACGACCACCCAAGTCAAGAATGTCATGACCAACCCAGTGCACGAGGAGCGCCAGCGCAACAATTCTTGCTTCAGTTGTGGGCAAACCGGACATTATGCCAGACAGTGTCCCAAGAACAGCAAGGCGAATGCTCTATTCAGGCCACAAGTCAACTTTATGGAATCATGCCCGAACCAGCAAAACATCACTGGACACGTTCATCACCTCTCCATCGATGAAGCCCAAGAGAACCCCCAAAGTCGCCATTGGTATGTTTTTTGTTAATAACATACCTGTAGTAATTTTATTTGACTTTGGGGCTTCCCACTCTTTTATTTCTCGGAGTTTTGTTACCCAAAACAAATTTCCTTGTTCACTTTTGGGCAAGAATATGCTGGTACAAACCCCAGGATCCTTAATCAAGAGCAATCTGGTCTGCCGTAATCTGGAAATCAATATCAACGGAGTCTGTTTTCCAACTTCTTTGATAATTATTGAGTCCGCTAAGTTGGATGTTATCTTGGGTATGAACTGGCTGACTCAATATCAAGTATGCATAAATTGCGCGACCTGAGAAGTCACTTTGACTAGTCAGAAGGGACAGATTATCAAATTCTATGCTCGCAGAAGCATACCCAAGAAAGAAATGGTCTTCACCGTTGTGGCTGAATTGGAATTAATTCTTGTGCTCAGTGAGTTTCCTGATGTATTTGCAGAAGAGCTGCCAGACATGCCACCAGATCGAGAGCTTGAGTTTGCAATAGATCTTGTGCCCGGAACCGCACCATTATACAAGAAGTATTATAAGATGCCCTCATCAAAATTAGTGGAGCTAAAGAAATAGCTTGATGAAATGCTCCAGAAAGGATATATCTGTCCCAGCTCTTCACCATGGGGATCACCTGCTATCTTTGTGGACAAAAAGGATGGCAGCCTCCGCATGTGTGTGGATTACCGTCAGCTGAATGATGTCACCATCAAAAACAAATATCCGCTGCCAAGGGTTGATGACTTGTTTGATCAGCTCAGTGGGGCCAAGGTATTCTCCAAGATTGATTTACGGACAGGATATCATCAGCTCAAGATTAAAAAGGAAGATATTCCTAAGACCGCATTCACCACTCGATACGGTCTTTATGAATATACATTTATGTCCTTTGGTCTCACCAACGCCCCTGCCTTCTTCATGCATATGATGAAAAAAGTATTCATGGAATTCCTCGATAAGTTCGTGGTAGTCTTCATCGACGACATACTTATTTACTCAAGAAGTGAAGAAGATCACAAAGAACACCTCCAAGCAGTGTTACAACGACTCCGCGACCATCAGCTATATGCCAAATTCAGTAAATGTGAATTTTGGCTCAAGCAAGTTGGATTTCTTGGACATGTGCTATCCGCGGAAGGTATAGCCATGGACCCGAGCAAAGTAAAGGATGTGCTCAATTGGTTGCCACCCACAACCGTATCACAGATCCGGAGTTTTCTTGGATTAGCCAGTTACTACAGTCGTTTCATTGAAGGGTTTTCCAAGATTCCTAAACCCATGACGGAGCTACTCAAAAAGGATAAGAAGTTTGAATGGACTGAGGATTGTGAGAAAAGTTTCAATGAGCTAAAGATACGGCTGACGACTGCACCTGTGTTGACTCTTCCTAATATCTACCGCAGTTTTGATGTATACTGTGACGCCTCCAGACAAGGACTTGGATGCGTACTTATGCAAGACAGCAAGGTAGTAGCCTATGCATCGCGACAGCTATGACCCCACGAGGGAAATTATCCTACTCATGATCTGGAATTGGCCGCGGTAGTTCATGCTCTAAAATTTTGGAGACACTATCTTATCGGGAAGAGGTGCCAAATTTTTACCGATCACAAAAGTCTCAAGTATATTTAATCAGCTAGATTTAAATCTCCGTCAATGAAGATGGCTTGAGTTAGTCAAGGATTATGATGTTGGAATAAATTACCACCCGGGTAAGGCTAACGTGGTTGCCGATGCACTCAGTCGAAAGCCTGTCAGCCTAAATGTCATATTGAAATCCTTGCCTCCTGAACTTCAAGAGGAGATTGCTCAGCTCAACCTGGTCATAGTTGATGCCGGCCTTGCTAATATTTTGGAAGTTACCCCACACTTGAGGAAGAGATCCGCAAGGCTCAACCAGCTGACACTGTCCTGCAGAAACGTGCCAAGAATATGGTAGCAGGATAGACTTTAGAATTCTCGAAGGATCAATTTGGTACCCTTCGCTTCCGTGGAAGGATTTGTGTACCTAATCAAGCGGATTTAAAGCAGAAAATCCTGTCAGAAGCACACGAATCTTCGTATTCCATTCACCCTGGAGGTACGAAAATGTATGAAGACCTTCGACAAATATTCTGGTGGGATGGAATGAAGAAAGACATTGCCTATTTTGTGGCCTGTTGCGACATATGCAACAAGGTGAAGGCGGAGCATCAGAAGCCAGCCGGACTTCTCCAACCGTTGCCAGTTTC